>NW_005054574.1:514450-532477 GCF_000277835.1 Geospiza fortis
ATCTAATGACTTGGACCTAAATTAATCATTCACAACAGAAACTGCTAAGGTGTAAAACAGAATCAATACAGTAGCCAGGAAAATTCCAGTTCTTTTAGCTCATTTCAGTTGCTTTTTGTAGTAGGTTATCTTTTAAGTGTGTGTAATGGCAATCCAGAGGAAATGAAACTGAAATTTTTCCTCCCCAAATGCTGTCTATACTTGTAAAATGAGGCCTATCCCTGCAAAGAAACAGTATCTTGAACTGCAACAATTTAAGGAACAAGAGAATATTTGGCGCCTTGCAGAAAAAAGCTGTTATTAAAACCATGCTAACTACATTGCCATAAAATACATTATTATAGCTACATTATACAAAGAGAGCACAGGTTTAAAGAAGACTATGCCAAACTCTCCATCCAAGTTTGATTTTCTTCTTTATCAAATACAGACACACCAGGACTGCAGTACCTATCGCCTGATCTCTGCACCAGGCTCTGAGGAGCTTTTCCCAGTGCCAAGTTCTCCTTGTTCTGGTCTCTGCTGTCCATACTGATGGAGTGCACATGTTACCAGTAGGTTTCACAGGTATTTTCTTTCTGGAGAGCAGTGCTAAATTTGGATTTTGGGGATTCTTCATTATTTGAGACAAATGTAGCTGGGCAGCTGGACACTGCTTCAGTCCAGCTCCTCCTGTCTCCATGTCTGACTTACCTTCTCCCATCTAGATCCTTGTCGGGTGAGAAATTTCTTTTTTAATGACTTTAAAATTTTGACTGTTGTATTCCTGCCTCTGCCCTGCAAGTTCCAATTCAGACCCCCCATCCTCTTCTCTGATTGATAAAAGGCATGTACATCTCCTTCAGCTGAAGATTTCTCGGCTGAGGCCAGTCTGCTCCCCTCCAGACCCCTCTCAGGCAGCATGTACTAAAAAGATATTGTGATATTGTGGAAATATGCAGGCAAAGCCACATGTTGTTTGCACAGATGAAAATTTGGGTTTACATCTACAGGGTTCTGAGTGGTTTTATCTAGCTCTCTCAAGGATCAGGTTCCTCCTTTTTTTGAAATGTCCTAAAGCTGTGAAACATTTCAATGTTGTGGTAATGAATGAGTGGTAAAACTGATGCGGCCAAGAACTGAAATGTCTCCAGTTCATCATTGCTCCAGGTCTGATGAGCCCGCATGTCCCTAAATGACAAAAGATTTAACTTCACCTGAGGCACCTGGGAGTAGAATTTCCCTTGAAGGGTTTCTGTGAAATCCCTATTTATTTTAATGTTACAAATGAAGTGTCTTGTCTAAGTTTATGGCTATTTAATAAAGACAGCCTGCAAAATGTTGTATGCAGCAGGAGTACCCAGAGAATTTGGGAAGTTAGGGCCCCTCGGTGTCTGGATGCTGAGAATTTAGGAAACCCATCCTGGGCTTCTGTGTAGTTCTCATGAAACTGAGTTGCAGAATGGGTGTAGAGCTGCCCACAACACATCAAGACTCTGCCTTAGTGTACTCTGAGCTGGTCCCAGCTATCAGGGTGTGTGACTTAGCCAAGGCTGCTTTACTGGAATGGGCTGTACTGGATCCCTGTACAACTTCCAACATCCAACTTCCAACAGCAGTTCTCTTCCTGGTAGAGCTTCCCTGCAGTGTCTGAGTGCTCTCAGCGAAGCCTCCCCTCATTAACCTGTACCTCAGCCCTAATCAAGAGCTATGAGTTGACAGCTCTGATTTCAGAAGTCTCTGACTCCACAGGCACTGAGGCTCTGGAGGAAGTCAGCCCTGTGTGCCAGGCAGTGTTTATGACATGGCAGATGATAAAGTTCCCTGACCTCCCTCCATCCCTCTTAGCACAAATGGTTGCCCGTGGACATTTCGTGCCCCATGCACAGCTGATACAGCTAATTAGAGCTAATGACAACAGTGCCACTGTAGCCAGCAGAGCCCTGCCCTGGCAGAGGGTGGCAGGTCAGTGCCACCTCTGAGCTCACTGCTATCTCCCCAGCTCCTGCCCTGCAGCTGCACATGAGCACACCTCTGGGGCATGAACACACAGAATGAGGACATGAAGGGGAGGCAAGGGGACAAGAGGGCAGAAAAGGAAATCAAATGAGGATTTTAACCTACGCTAGTCCAAAAAATAATGATACTGTGTGCATGCAGGGGGGCCTAAACCAGAGGGCTTACCCTCTCCCTTGTCTGTCAGGGTGGGGTTGCCTAGTCCTGGGAATCCAGAGAGAGAGGACAGGCCATGGAGGCCTGATGAATTTTCTGCTTATCTTTATCAGCTAATTGGCACAGAAATTAATTACAAACACTAATGAGTCACTCTGTAATTGCACAAGCACTTAAAATAGCTCTAGGAACTTCACTGGTGACTTGAAATGGTTTCAACTTCTTCTGATTTGTTAGTGTAACTGGATAGAAATATTTTGAAGCATATATGCAATAATAGGCTAAAGTATTCTATGGGGAGCCAGAAAAATTCCAGAAAAAAAAAGTCTTTTGATGTGTGTGTTTTTCAGAGATCTACACCATGTGGACCATCACTGCACACAACAAAAAGGTCTGATAGCAAATGCTATCCTGATGGTCCACACACTGCCTTTAAATTCAGCATCTAGCTGGACACAGCTACATCTTTATATTATCCCTGATTTCAAGGTTCTTTAAGGTCTCTCAGTCCCAAGTTATTAGATATGAACTGTAAAATGCTACAGGCAAATCAGGAGGCGATACAGAGGAGCTGGGAAGCACCAGGAAGAAAGTTGATTTTTTCCCAGCCAGCACCAGTACAGCTCAATCTTGCCCAAAATTGTTAGTCATTCCTGGACTGACAAATTAATTCCAAAGTCCAAAGGGAAGGTATTTGGCCAGTATTTATAGCAGATTTCTGTGATTTGTGATGGGAACAGCAATCAAACCTCAGGCCAGATCCAGACTGGATAAGTGAAACATAAATTTCCTGTCAATTCTCTGCCTTTGTGTCATTCAGTGGCTGGGTAATATTCTGCAAAGTTTATATTTCTTCTCTCTTGTTATGAGTTGGGGTTTCTTTTATACATTCTGTGTTGCATGAACTCCTTAGGTATAGATGTCTTAAACAGGAAAGAGAATTCCTACTGCACACTTGTCCTCTCTGGCAGAGCTGGGATGTAGCTCAGAACAAGGCAAGAACAAATTGGGATTCTCTGGCATGCAGTATTTTAGTCTTAATATTGGACAGAGTGAAAAAAACCCCAACTTTTTAGGGCTCTAAATGAAGCTTTCAAACAGATGTTGTACAGCTGTCCAGCCCTTTTCCTGGGATGGAGCACAGCTCATAACTCCTCCCATCATTGGAGATAGCATTTTGGTTTAGACTAGAAGGTACAAATGGCTCATAGACCCTGGAGTGGAACCACAAGTCTAACACACAGCGTAATTTCATCCAGTTGCACCTGAGCAGATATCAACAGCCTGTTGCACAGAGCTGTATTTTCCATCTAGTCATGTTAAGTCTTCATTCGAAAGGACAAGGAAGTCATTTGCGCCATTCCCTCCCTGGTAGCTAATTATTGTCAGTTATACTCTGTGTCTCACTGCTAATTTAGAAAAGAGATTTTTCCAAATGGGAACAGTCATGAATCAACCTATCTTGTTTTTTCTGTGCCTTTCTGGGAGGTGCTGAAATGTAAATGGCTTAAAAGCCATTATTTGTGTTACCTGGATTTTCTGTGCACACTCATCCTAAGAGAAGGTATGACAAGATTTACAACATACCATGCAGAAGACTCAATGGGTCCCAGTCTCTTTGGAATTTGTTTCCACCATAACTCTTGCAACAAGCAGGGACAAAGGGGGAGGATGACTGTGGGTTTGGACAGCAGAATGCCACGAGGAGTGGGCTTGCTGGCTGTCCAGCTCCAGGGGCTAAATACCTGTTGCCCTCAGAGACCCCAGGTGTGATCAGGATCCTGCTGGGCTAACACAGCACACAAACCAGGACTGGCACAGTCTGCCTGTGCACTGTCCATGACAGAATTACCCTGGGAATTGCTGCCTGGAGTGTGTCCAAAGAGGCTGGAACATGTCCAAAAAGGGCAACGAAGCTGGTGAAGAGCACAAGTCCCATGAGAAGGAGGGAGTAGCCTTTTCTCTTTTAGTCTGGAGAAAAGGAAGCTCAGGGCAACCTCGGTGCTCTCTAAACACCCATGAAAGGAGGTTGTAGCTAGGTGGGGATCAGTCTCTTCTCCCAGGTAAAAAGTGGCAGGACAAGAGGAAGTGGCCTCAATTTGCAGCAGGGGTGATTTAGATTAGATAATAGGCAATTTTTTTTTCATTGAACAGCTTATCAAGTAGTAGAAAAGGAGCAGACTGCCAAAGGAGGTGGTGGAGTCAGCATCCTGGAATGCTTAAAAAACGTGGATGTGGCACTTGAGGACGTGGTTACTGACAAATGTGGTGGTACTGGGTTGATGGTTGGACTTGATGATGCTAGAGGTCCTTTCCATGAGTCCAGGAACCAGGCTGATTTTAGGCCAGCTCAGCTCCCCTCTGAGTTGACATGCCCATGGTTGTAATCTGCAGGTTTAACAGCCCTTTTCCTCTAGCAGGTATCTGAAATTGGGAAGGAACGTTAAGTTGAATCCAACTGATTAACCCCTTCTGTCTGGTTATAAGATACTGTTTCCATTTATGAATCTATATTTATAGAATGTATAAATTCATTTAAACACCAAGTCCAGTAGCTATTTTGTGCATTTGAGTTTTTCCCTCAAAAGAGACACCCCAACAATCCCATCCACCCTGTGCATCTCCTGGAGCTCCAGCAGCCTTGGGGCTGTGACCATTCCCTGGGGAGCCTGTTCAGTGCCCCAGCACCCTCTGAGGGAAGAACGTTTCCCTGATATCCACCCAAACCCTTCCCTGACACAGCTCCAGCCATTCCCTTGGTCCTGTCCCTGGTCACCAGAGAGAAGAAATCAGTGACAACTTCAGTAAAATAAATGGAGTCAAAATATTGCTGAGGTAACAGCCATTGCAAGATCTTTCTGAGCGGGTGTTAAGTGCAAAATTACCACCTAAATACGAAATAAGAGAACAGTCACTCCAAAACCAACTACTGCTCCACCTAGGTAATTTTTTTTTCCCATTAGCAATTCCATTTTTCTTCTGCAAGAGTATGCAAGAAAATGCCACAAGTTCACTGATGTAGAGTGGAGTGTCTTCCCTGTCACCACTAATGAATGATTATTTTCAGCCCTGAAAGTCTTGGATAAGGCCTCCAACACCTTTGTGCCTTTTAAAATATAATTAAGGAGTAATGTCTTGTATGCAACCACATCACAAATGTCATGAAGTAACTTGGCTGAAATAATGATCCTTGTTGTACATTATTGAGAAATCAGGATCCAATTCAGATTAACAAGGCTAAAAACCTTTAAAGACTGCTGGGCCAACATCCACATCAACCTTTAAATTCATGGATCTACATTAGAACCTTCTAGATATCATCCAGGTCCCCAAGATTAATATTTCACATTGGCTGTCTCTCTTTTTCCAGAGTTATCTTGCTGTAATAAATTGTGTGATTAAGGTGTAATATGGGGTTATCTGTGTTTTCTTTTTTTTTCAACTTGTTGACTCACTGTCTTTCATGCAGCCAGCTCCAGAAACTTCCATTCACAACAAAAACTCCTCATTTTCCTGCCTGAATGCATAATTTCTTCAGATGCACTTCAACCAGCAAACTTCTGCAAAATTCTCTCTTGCTGTCAGCTCAGTAACAACTTCATGAGTTTGTTGTTTAGGAGGTTTTTTTTCCTGAAGAAGTGAAAATGCTTCTGAAGATCAACGGGTTAAATGCAAAATTGAGCTAGTTAGTGCCAGCATTAGAAATCTGGAATTCTGGCTGCTTTTCACAAAATTGTCCTCAATTTTCTGCATTTTCAGATCCTTATTTCTTATACTCGTACCATTCTGTTATCATTATTATACAAAGAAAAAGAAAATGGAGCTGGCTGAGGGATAAAAAGAAAAGTTAATGGAAGAGAAAGAACATGTAATTCGCTTCTACATATTGGATTGCAGTCAGATTCCTAAAATTATCCTTACAATAAAATAAAATACAGACAGCAAATATAAATATCAAAATACAGCCTCATATTTCTTCACAGTTTCAAGTGTATCCAGCATTTTCCCTCAAATCCTTACACCTAATTAAAAAAAGATTTCTTCCTTTCTTGCATGAACATAACTCTAGGCTCCGTCCTGTGTTTTGTCCTTAGAAAATTGGAAATAACACTGAATTTATTGGGAGCAGTATGTTTAGCATGGATGGCAAGATCTGGATTTTTCTTTACTATGTCTCACTGATGGAAAAATAGGTGGGTTTTAGGATAGAAATAAAAATATTAAATGTACCAGTTGCAGTTATGTCACTTTGTAGCAATTGTTGATGGCTGAATACAACATGAAATAATTATGTGCAATACTTCTTTAAATGTGTATGCAGAAGTCACACACATCTATGAAAGACATGACTTTAGAATGGGGAAATGAACATATGAATACATGAAATGAATCTATGTAAATGCAATCTGGATTTTCTTTTATTCTGAAAATCAGAGAGATGGTGAAATAAATATTTATGATTTGTGCAAACATCTTACAGAGTTAGTAGGTCTATTTCTTTTATTTAAGCTTGTAAAGTGATTTATCCTGATGACAGTGAAGGATCTGGCAGAACAGGTCTGCCCTCATTATCTGGCAGCACAAGCAGTGGCTACATCACTCAACTGATGAAGATGGATTCAAATCTCCAAGTTATTTTTCAATTCTTTTTGATGAAATTTGAAAGAGAAGTGCAGCAGAAAAACGGTGCAGCCAGCCAGTATCATGGCCCTTAATGCAAAATAAATGCTTATTAATTTTTGAGACATAAATCTAGAGGTGTACCTTTTGTGCTGGACATTTTGCCACCGTTTGGCTTTAAGTGAGTAGATAACAGTTTGATTGACTTGACTTAATTTCTAAATAGCCCCTAAGGTATATGTATGGTATTTATTTGCTTCGTGAACAGGCCAGTTCTATCATAAAGGCATATTTCTGCTGACCAGCAACAAATAGTATAACAGACATTCCTTCTTTAATAAATATATAAAGTGTGGTGTGGCAAACATTGGGGTTGAATGCAATTCCTAATCTCTCCATTTCAAGCCCTGGAATGTGATGATCCTGGGTTTAGATAATAATAGAAATACCAAGTAATATGAATAAGAAAGTCAATTTAAATTCCTGAACATGTGTTTGTCTTCCGAAGCTGAGGAAGTGAAGTTCTGCCTCTGACTGACACTTCTTGCTGCTGTAGTGGCAGATCAGAGACAGAGGGTTGTTAGAGGATGTAAAATCAGGCACTTCAGCTGCTACATCTCTCCTCCTTCACTCAGCACCTCTGAAAGTCCTTGTGCTCTTTCATGTGAGGAAAGGAATGAGAGCTGCAAGCCCCAGGGATGTACAAGATGATTATAACTTGTCTGGAGGTCTTGGAGAAGTGTCCAAGGCCCCAAGGCTAAGTCCCTTTATCTATTCATAGATGAGCAGGTGCAGAGTCAGTGAGATCTCTGTGGGCATCCACAGCACAAGCAGGCTGTGAGTTTCTCCAGAGAGCAGCTCGTGTGCAGTGGGCAGTGAAAGTGGATCAGCCCATCCTCTTGTTAGCCAGGAGAACTCCAGATTTCAGATCAGCAGAGAGAGAGAAGGATGGTTCAGCCATAGTCCTGCTTTGGAGAGGTGCTTCCATTCCCTTCCTCACACCTGAAACCTTCCCCACCAGAGCATGCAGGATTCCCATTTCAGATCCATCAGTAGCTTTCAGCTGTCACTCTCCTATCCACACCAACCTCAGCCACACCTCTGCTCTTCTCTCCTCTCTTTCTGGTTAGCTGCAGTCCTCATAATCCTCAGCTCTTCTTTTTCCTGAACCCCTTGCCAATAAATGTACACTGGTATGAATTCCATTGTTTAAAAGCTACTTCAAGCTTTACATAATTGAAGGCGTCTGGACCTGACAGCATTTATGACCCTCTCAAACAATTCTGACAGAGGCAGCCTGTGCTTCCTCTGTCCGGTTCCTACCTATCACCTCTGTTACCCATGTGCAATTTATATTTGATAACACGACGTAGCCCTTTGGACTATTCAAATCATAGGAAAAAAAGCCTTACCAAAAGCACCTTAAAATGTTTTCCTGCACATATTCAGTGTGGGCATTTTGAACAGAATGTGTCTGTCTTGGTTTTGAAGGACAGGTGTCTGCTAAAGAAGGCAGGAGCCTCCCCTAAAATGGAAAATGTAAACCCCCCTCCCTCCAAATTGATATATATTTTAAATTAAGGGGCTCTCAGGCAAAAAATATGGGAGGAGAAAATAACAGTTCTTTACTAGGGAAGAAAATAAAAAGATAAAATAAACAATGCAGTAAACCAAAACAACACTGACAGAGTCAGAACACAACCTGACACCCTGTTGGTCAGGGTGTTGGTAGCAGTCCAATTGGAATTGTGGCTGCAGTCCTCCTGGAGTGTCACGTGTGGCTCCGTTGGAGCAGGGATCCTGTAGAAAGGTGTAGTCTTCCTCTGAAGATCCAGTGGAAGGGGCAGCTGTTCCTCTGGGAAAATCCAGTGGAGAAGCGGTGCTGGTGTTCCAGAATCTCAAGATTATATCTGGGTAGCAATGCTTGGCTCCTCCCTCTGGGTGGAGCATCTCACAATGGGACACTATAGTTCTTATCAGTCATGCAGTGACATTCAATAGCCTATTATCAGCAGATGTCTCCTCAGAGGGAGGAGTGATTGTGGAAGAGATAAGGAAAACTGCCCACTTAACAGAAGACAACTGCCATACAGATGGCAAATGGAATAAAATTTGCTTGGATATCCAGAACAGTGTCCAGAAAGCTTCACTCTTTTTCAGTGTCACTGCCCTGAATGGGAAGGGTTAACTATGCAGCAAATGAGAAAATTGTGACTGTCTTAGATTTGGGGATCATTATTAAAACTCTAGAGAATGAGAAACATTAACAAATGCTATGTTTTATTTTTCAACCCAGAAAAAACCCTAATTTAAATGACACCATTTTTAGCTTTACTCTATAATACATTATTATGCAAGCAAACTTCAAGAGAACGAAGGATTTAAAACACTTGGAACCAATATTTAAATTGTATTTTTGTCATACATTGAAAATATGAATGATGGTACCCTGTAGTACAGGATCATAGGCAGGATGATTTTGTGCTTGAAAAGAGCAAGAAGTTTTTAAGGACCTAAGTCCTCTATGATCTTGTGGAGGATGCTGCAGCTGCTAGCAAGAAGATCAATCACTTGACTTGTATTTGATTTGACAGCTATGAATGCTTTCAGAAGCAGAGTCTGGTGGGCTTAGAATGGTATCCTTGAAAGTGAAACATTACACACAAGTGTAAGCTTAGGATAATTGCACGAGTCAGAATTTACAGGGAATTAAGAGAAAAATGTTTCATACTGGGTAAGTGGGTTTATTTGAAAAATAAGAAAAAAACAAGGTTAAATACTTAAGAGTAGAAATACCAATATATGAGTTACTACTTCTTTCATATTACAGCAAAAGGCACCATGGTAAGATCAGACTCAGCAATCCAGATTCCTTGCTCTGGAGGGTTGTTTTGCTATTAATTTTTTGTTTGTTTGTTTGTTTGTTTTCAGGAGGCTCCAATTTTTTTCTTGCTTGTCTGAAATGCAATAAAAGCTTTTTGAAAAACTGATTGGTGACCTGCACTAGGCAGATCTCCTAAGCAGAGGCATCCTCCAAAGCCTACTGAAATGAAAAAAAAAAGCCCTCATGTCCATTTGATCCAATGGAAATATAGATATGTTCCTCCTTTATTTGGAGACCATTGTCTATAATGCACTGACTCAGGCTGACCAGTCCTTTAAGTGCTCAGTCCAAATAACCTTGATTATCTTCCCAGATAATCTGAATAGTGGTCTCCCTTCATCCATCCAGGGCAGGCCTGTCTCTGCCTCCAGAAAGAAAGTAAATCTCCTTTTCACTGACATCAGTTCAGGCACCAAGAAATGTCCAGCCAGCCACCAGGCTAACTGAGCCAGCTCTCTGACATGTTATTGACATAACATATATTTTAGTCATCAGTTATCTTGAATTATTTCTACCTGAATGTCTAACTTCAGACCTGTCTTGTGCAAAGCTTCTTTCTGAGCTAACTTGCATTGGGCTGATGGCATTGATGCCATTAGCACATGAGCACCAGGCCAGTTGAATTATTTAGCCTGGCATCCAAAGGCATACACATGGATAAAACAAGCTGCTGGCTGCCCAGTGCTCTGCCTGGCATCATTGTTTCCCGAGGTACCTGTCTCTGAGAAGTGCTTGTCAGAAAGCAGGAGCTCAGCTGAGGGGATTAGGTGAGAATGACAATCAGTTTTCTTCCACTTGAGCCCATTGGGAGAAATCATGGAGGCTGGGCCTTTGCAAACACTTTGTTTGCCATGGTTACTCCCTACACTAAAGCTTATAGATTTTCTGAGATATCTGCTTTACCCCTAAAAAATACTCCCCGGCTGCCCACACAGCAGATTGTGCTTTGAGGCATCCAGCAAGTGCCAGAGAAGCTGGGAAAATTTTATTTCCCATCTATCCATCTCCTGCAGAAACAAAGGTTTTAGCAGGAAAACCACTCAGCCTTTAAAATATTAATTCAGATTCTCTCCTGTGTGAGCCTGAAGCATTTTGCAGGCTGTGGAGTTTACTGGACTCATGCTCAGGGCTCTCAGGTTCAGTCCTTGACTCAGGAGAAGCTGGATCTTTGTGGCCTTTCCCCTGTTTGCACAGCAGAGGTGAGAAAGGGATATCAGCACAGAACTTCTCAGTCAAAAGATCTCAAGTCAGAAGGATCAGGTGTTATTCACTTCAAAGCAGTGGCTCATGGCACCTTGTTATGGCCTTTCACAGACAAAGCTGAGTTTGGGGAGTTAATTTGGCAGGTGGATGTTTATTTCCATAACACTAGTTGGAGAGCTTTGAAGTCCTAGCTCTCTTCCCCTTCCCCTACTCCTACTTTTAGAAGGCTGTGTGTATTTTAAATAGATGTAGTATTGATCTGGTAAGACACAGAATAAAACCCTAGCAAAACAATCAAGGGGAGAGAAGAAAAAGGGAAAAAAAGAAGTGGCCTGAAATTGCTTTTAAGTGCTTGTCATATTTCTAATGCTTTTCAGTAACCCAAAGGACAATTTTGTCCTTTGTCCTCTTGCAATTTCTTTCAATGTGCAGGAAAGTATGCATGTATTTGGCATAAATCAGTTATCTAAAATCATTTTTAACTAAAGCCAGGCCAAGGTGAGAAGAAGCCTGAAGAAAGCATTTCTGAAAAGCAAACAAGGCAGTTTGCAAACACTCCTTAAAACACAGGAACAAACAGCCAGACACACCAAGTTCATCTTGCCCAACTTTAATGCCCAAGGGGACACTAAAGCTCCTTCTGTGATAACTGGGAACAGCCTGCAAGGTGTGTACAGAGGAGACCCAGCAGGGTCACTCTCAGCAGACTTTGCCCAGTAATGACAAAGGCTTTAAGGATACAGCTCACTTAATTTAGAAATCAACAACAGACTGAGATATATTGTGCTCTAGAAATGCTAATTTCTTTTTGCTGACCACAGCTTGGGGAATAGTTCAGATAAGGACTGGGTTTAGATTAGATACTTGCAAGAAATTATTCAGTTTAGAGAGTGTGGAGGCCCTGGCACAGGTTGCCCAGAGCAGCTGTGGCTGCCTTATCCCTGGAAGTGCCCAAGGCCAGGCTGGATGGGGCTCTGAGCATTCCCCACTCCATCTGCTCCACATCTTTAGTAAAACAGAGCATATCTATTGTAAAGACAGGTGAGACCTGTACTCCACAGTCTCTGGTTGCCCATCTGGCAACATATTTGTATTCACAGATTTTCGGGACATCAGACTTGTTGCACATCCTTGTTCCCAGAAGGGATGGGACTACCTGTGTGGCTGAGGAGATAGATAGATTATTTTAATCTATAGGTGTAAATACAGAGGGAATGTCTGCAGTTTGTGCTGTCCAAGAGTCTCAGCTATTATTTGTCCAGAAACTCCAAGCCTTCTCCCTATGAAATCACATAGGATGCCAGTTCTTTGCCTCCTGCTCTTCCCCTGCAGAGGAGGGAGAGGTAAACTCAAATCTGCATCCATAGGAGGCCATGGAAAACCAGACTGGAGTCTGGTTTTAGATGTTACAAAAGTCCCAGACAGGGAAGTCACCTCAGACTAGAAAGTGTCTAATTTTCCTCTGTGCTTAGAAATCTCTGGAGCAGTTTTCCTGGAGAAGCAAGATCAGCTTCCTGCTATCAGCAGAGGGGACCTTGACCACTCTGCATGAAACAACCACATCACAACCCAGATAGGCAAGACAGTGCATTTTCAGTCAATTCCTTTCCTTCAGGAGGCCCTTTACATTTTGTTTGTACACCTTGTACAAACAGAATGAAGTAAAACCCTGTGTCCTAAATAGGGGTGGACTTCAGAAGCACCACATTTACTGAAACTCAAAAGGAGGATCACAAATCAAGGGGGGCTGTGCTGACCTGTGGGTGCTCTATAGTTATGAAAGTATTGTCCTTGCATGACCAGAGAAATGAACTGTGCCTTTACCTGCTGCCATCTGACACATATAGCTCAACCATAAATAACTAACTCATGCACCCATTGAACTGCTGGTTTCAGGTCAGAGTTTCTTTCTGTGCCCCCAAGAAAAGCAATATCAGCATCATTTCCCAGACTCATGGGAAAAGTTAATCGACTGCACCCCACAGTTGTTCCTCTGTATCTTTTTTCTTCATTTTACTCGCTGTGTGGACCCTCCTTGTGGTCTGAATCGCAGTAGAAAGCACAGGAGTGACACCACTGAAGCTGTAACATGAGCCTGGATATGTACAGTATATTTTTCTCCTTGTGATAGCCCTCATGGATGAGCTCACAGTGAATTTGTTTGATCCTGAGCTCTGACTTTTCAGGATTCATGGACACTGGCATATGCAGTCATTTCAAATTGGCTGGTGGGCTTAAAGCTCATTTCACTAGTCTTTAGCTATATAAAACTGCACTTTTTTCATTATTTTGCACTAGCTGCTGTCTTGCTTTTTGGGGACTATGCCAGGCAACTCTAGTTCTTGCTTTCCTTTGTGTTATGTGGCTGAATCAAGGGCATTAGCACAATATGGGGAATTAGTACAATATGTGGCACTGCTTCAGTATCAGTCACTGAAGGGAAAAGCTTGGTTTCTTCAATAGCCTGTGTTCTCTGCAGCTTTTAGGAGGACCATTTAAAAACAGGGTTTGCCAAAGCCTTTCTGGTCTCACTTCACACCATGTGTCTGCAAGGGTGGTTGGGGGAAAATTTTATTAAAAAGTTCAAGCTAAAGCAGTGAAGAAAAGGAAAGAAGGCAGAAAGCAAGGGACTGTCCTTATCCTGACACACGGAAAAATCTAAAAGTAATTTGGTGAGGTTGGAGTGGAAGGAACTGTCCAGGAAGGTGATGGAGTCACTGTCTCAGGAGGTGTTTAAAGAAAGACTGGACATGGCACTTACTGCCATGGTCTGGTTGATAGGGTGGTGATCAGTCACAGGTTGGACTGGATGGTCTCAGAGGCCCTTTCCAACCCAAATGATCCTGTGATCCTGTAACTGCTAAACCAGGGCTGACCCAAACAGCTGGAATTACACCAGGACCCATAAGTAGGACTCAAGACCCTGACTGAAATGATGTATAAGTGATGATTTATTAGTTATCATTGGTTAGTACAGAAAAAAAAGATGGTGTAGAAAGCAGGTGGAGGAGGCACATGCTCATGGAGACTTAGAAGCAACTGTAGATTAAAATTTTCCTTCAACAGACACAAGGTGGAACCCTAATTTACCTGGGCTGGAGAGCACTTAGCAAGGTACCAACGATGGGTATTATTTGGTATAAAGCATGATAGACTGAAAGCCATGAACTGGTCAAAACTGTGTGAGGTAAAGCAGGAGTGGACTGCAACTTTCATAGAATGATTGAAGGTGACTGCCAGAAAATACACTTATCTGGATCCTGAGAATCTATGGAGGCTATGCAGTTAGAAACTATCTTTACAGTTTCTATAAAGATAGAAATATAGTTTCTATATATAGAAATATAGTTTCTTTATAGCACAGTCGGCCCCAGATATTAGAAGCAAACTCCAGAAAATGGAAGGACTGGAGTGGTGTGACTCAGGAAAGTTGTTAGATGAAGCTTGGAAAGCATATTAAAACAGGGATAGGTCGGGAAAAGGAAATGTGACAGGCTGGAAAGGAAAAGTAGAGCCACAAAAACCTACTTGGAACTCTAGAGGGTGCTAAGGGACCGCCCAACAGGGCAGGAGAAAGAGGAAGGCGAGGCCGAAGAAGGGGAGGCGGGAGGCTCCCATCGCTTCCCGGCCAACGATTAGAGGAAAACCAGAGCGCACTGGTAAGGAAAAGGTGCCTTGGAAGCGGGAATGGCCGCAGGCTGGAGAGCTGGACCCTGCCTTAAAGTCTGTTAACCAAGATGAAGATTGAAGAGAAACGGGGATTTCTACCCCAGCTGAACCCCTGAGGCTGGGGAAAGTAGAAGTGGAATTTTTGATAAGCACAAGGGCAACTTATTCTGTATTGAATACATGTAAAGGAAAACTTAGTAAGGACGTAGTAAATTGTAAATTGCAAATTTCTGATAGTTAAATGTAAATTGGTACATGTGGTAGATGTACATTGTAGTAAATATATCTGGTGCTACAGAGAAAAGTGAAACTCAGTCGTTTTTTACAGCCCATGAAATTTAAATTAGGAAAGAACTGCACTACTTATCCATTTCTATACCTGCTTTAATGCCCAGTCCCCTTGTTGGGGAGGGAGTTATGGGGAAAACTGGATGCTGAGATAACCTGAGGGGACCTGGGGGTCCTGATGCAGAAGTTGGGAACCTGGAGGAGACCTGTGGGCTGTTTCTCCAAACAGCTGGAGAGCAGAGCATGGCCGGGATGCTTGCAAGAGATTGCTGCAACTGTTCTACTGATCTAAGGGGCCAGGAAGCTCAGGGCTGGACAGCACATCACTGCTTTTGTCCCTCACATGGTGACATCCATATTGGAGCAAAAGGAGGGGCAATGGCTGTCCTAGCAGCATGCTCAGATACCAAGTTGTGCTCGTGGAACAGGATGACGTGGAGTTAAAGATGAGAGCAGCCACGAATCCAGCAGTTTTCCTTGATCCAAAGACAGTGGGTGAGGGAGCCCTGACAGAGGATTGTCTCCAAACCATGGAACAGGTATATTCCAGCAGAACCCACTTGCAGGATGAACCAATAGGGAGTCCTGATTTAGAATTATTTACAGATGGCAGGAGTTTCATAAAAGATGGGAAATGGATGGCAAGATAGGAGTGGTGACTGCCACTGAGGTATTGGAAGCTCAGTCTTTACCAATTAATACATCAGACCAAAAAGCAGATAATAGCACTAAAACAAATATTGAACTTGGCAGTGGGCAAAAGAGTGAATATCTGGATTGATTCTAGATATGCTTTTATTGTGATTCATGCCCATGGAGCCATATGCAAGGAAAGAGGACTGCTATTGGCTCAAGGATCATCTATTCAACACAGAGAAGAAATTTTACAGCTTCTGAAAGAAGTTAAAAAACCAAAGGAGGTGTCAGTGATGCATTGTAAAGCACTTCAATTTGGACAAACTAATGTTAGAGTGGGAAACCGACTGGCAGACACAGCAGCTTGAGGAGCAGCTGAAAAAGGTATCCCAACCTTCTTTTTGTGTTAGTGCCACAAAAATAAATAGACATAACTGAAGGCTAATTCTGACAATGAAGATCAATATTTAGAATATATTAAAAGCCACTAAGATCCAAGAGGGATAGTGGGTAACAAACAGCCAGCAGGTTATAGTTCCACCTGTAAGGAGGAAAGCAATGGAAAAGAACACAGCAAATCCCTCAGGAGAATTGAGTCCCTGACACTTAGTCTCCAAAACTCTGTACTTAATGGGAATGACTGAAATAGAAAAATCTGTAACAGTGCAATATCCAATTTGTTTAAAAAACAATCCCATAAGCAAGAAAAGGCCACCTCCTGGAACACTTAAAGACAAGCTTCACAAGGCTTACGGAGATAATGTTGCCAGATGAAGAATTGTTTGCGCCTGGTGGGTCAAGACAATGATCATTCCTGAAAAACCACTGGCCTATGGAACTGCACCATGCCCATTCTGTAGGAAGAGGAACTGGAGAGGAGCCAGCCCAGTTCACCAGGCAGTCAGGTTTGACTTTGGGATCACCACCCACCAGGGACCACCAAAAAGACCCCTAGGACAGAAAAACACATCTGCAGAGAGGAGGGAAAGTATGTTAATGATTTTGGGGAAATGATTATCAAATGTATGTTTATTCCAGGAAAATCAATTAATATGTGTGTAAAACAAAGCCTCTAAATAGGAGCTTTTTCTGTACTCAGCATGCACTATATTCCAGAGGATATCTCCACATGCATCCAGCCAAATAAATAATGCCTGCTTCTTAATGCTACATTGGTGTTAAAGAGTTTGTATTTTTACCTATTTTTGGTAACACTGGAAGCAGAGTATTAATAGCAATGCCATAGAAATTGAAGAAGGGTAATCAATAAGTTTCAGTAAGAATTAATTATGATACCCTTTTGGAGGGGTCACTGTTTCATGTCACATGCAGCTTTTGCTTTAGGGAATTTTTTGTCACTTTTCCTGCTGTTTCTGCATTTGGATCATCCTGGAATTTGAGATTATCATATGACTGAATTTCAGCTAAAATCAAGTGATGATCTATTGATTATCACACTGATAATAAAAAGCCCTTGGTGGTTTATACTTCTTTTCCTCATTGAATCCCACCAGTTTCAAAAGCCATGCATACAAGAAAAGGTATTTTACAGTTCTGCTGGGAGTTTTCTTCTAAGACTTCTATAATACACCAAAGAATTTAGGAGGAGACCAAAAGATTGTTGGTCAATTCCTATATAAATACAATGTCAATAGGTCATGTTTCTTTCTTTCTTTCTTTGTTATTTGTACATTAGAAACCTCCTTCCAGCAGACATGGATGGATGGATGGATGGATGGATGGATGGATGGATGGATGGATGGATGGATGGATGAACTACTGCTAAGGCATGTTTTTACTGCACCACTACTTTTATAATTAGAGAACGGCAAATGGGTTTTAGCCTGCCTTGGGAGAAAACATTGAGTTCATGAATCCATTGGTTCTGCTCTGCAACTCTAAAATGCACCACCAGGGCTAATGATTCACCAGTTTAATGTGAAAGGGCTGTGATTGCAACAAGGGGCAACATGTCTCACTAGCTGCTGTCCTGCCTTCAACAAACATTTATGCACCAGTCCTAGGTGGTTCCCAAACACAAATAGTTACACATTACTGCAGAGCATTTTTTTCTGTCCCAGCTATTCAAAAGAGAAAGATTAGGAGAACCCAATTACATGACTGTAATAACACTGTGCATAGCCACGAGCACTAACAAATTTTAAGCAATTCTACAAGACAGAAAATTAATGGGTCATTGAATGAAGCCTGTGAATATAACCAGCTGTAGGATTAATAGTATCCAGGACAGGAGAATCAACATATAATCCCTCTGCTGCAAGGGATTGAGGGGGATTTATCTGGCCTTGCAGGAAGTTTGGGAGTGGGACCTGTGAGTGAGCAGACTCTCAGCTGCAGGAATGACATAGCAGGACATGAACAGGTAAGAGGGATGATGGCAGAGCCTTAAAATGGGAGGTACAAGAGTTGCTGCATATGAAAAAAAAATATATATGCATATGCATACATATATGTTGCATATATATACACATATATATGTTTATATACATGTAACTGCATATATATATATATATATATATATATATATATATATATATATATATATATATATATAT
>NW_005054574.1:533247-537130 GCF_000277835.1 Geospiza fortis
TATATATATATATATTGCTGGATATAGTTATTATATGGAAAATTCTTTAACTTCCAAGTCAGTAGATTGGATGGTCAGAGGTAGGACAATGTGAGTGCAGGAGCAGAAAAGGTACTGGAGGATGGAGAGGAATCTGAACTCCAATTAAACAGGTCAGTAACATGACCTTCAACCCACTCCCCTCAGGGTAGGGGCGGGGAGAGAAATAATTGGGAATGAACAAACTCAGAGACCCTTTCTGCTCATAGAAGGGAAGGGTCAGGCCCACAGAGATCTCATGATGCCCTTCACTGAACTAGTTAAACATCTAAAGAACCTGTAGGCACTGCTCCTCTCCTGATCTGACTGGAAGGTTTTAGAAATCCCTTCAAAAGAGGAAGAGAACTGGGCCAATAGAATAACAAAAAGAGACAGGCAGAAAAAATCGGGAATTGCCAGTGATAAAAAGGAAAAGAGGGAAAGCAAAAACCTGAAGGGCAGAAAGAAGCAGATTAGGATTCAATACACAGCTCAGAAGCTGCTCCTTCTCCTGGCCACTGGACTGGTGAGGATGAACTGAAAGTAGAAAGGACAAGAAGACTCCAAGCAGCTTGAAACACCAAGAGGCCACAGAACCACCTTACAGGGATGCATAACTCAGACATGATCTGGTTTGTTGTAGGGAGCTTCTTATGGGTAAGTCATCTTTGAATTTCCTCTTCATGGGGTCTCTGCTTGGCTATGGAGTTACCTTGGAAAGATGGGGGGCCATTAGGAATAATAATTTCTCAGCTATTAGAAAGAGCTGGACATTTAAAAGGCACAGAGAAGATAATATTTCCTGCTATTCCAGGGATGGTAACTCAGACGTCAAGGTACCCAAGGAAAAGGAATGAAAAGAGTAGGAGTGCTGGAGGGACAGAACAGTTTTCACCTGGGTGGGTATAATATGAAGCAGGGTATTTAAATGTTCTTAATATTTGAGAGTGGAGAAGGATCTACAGCTGGAGAATGACATGGCTTGTAGTGGAGGAAGGAAAGGTTGTGGTGACAATGAAGTTCAGAACAGTACTAAGATTTTAACGACCACAGGAAGTTAATATATGAAACAATGCTGTTGGTAAGAGTAACTTCAAATCTACAGCAAAATGTACAATAGAAACAATGGAAGATAGATAACAGTGCATCCTTACCATAGGAGATCCAGACTCATAATATGAAAGATGCATTTGACAGAGATTTAATTCACTCTAGCTGTGTCTTTGCTGCTTTTCTCCTTCTAGCTCCCCCACGTGAGAGGTGAGGAAGGCTGCCTCAACACTGAACTGTTAAGTATTTGTCAATCTTGCTCTTCTTTAGAGAAAACAATGAATAACAAAGGCAATACTGGACATGGGCATTATGACCTGATGGTTGACATTTTCTGGAAAATCTTATTTAGTTGTATTAAAAATTCATGTAAAATCACCATTACTGTCACTATGAACTGTATCAATTACTATTTTTATTGATCAACATGCTGATTGTGTGGTACTGCTCCTGCTGCCTATTTGCATTACTGCAGTAGTTAAGAGCCTTCTGGTGTAATTTCAATTGACTGGAATTATGAATTTAGAATCAAACTTTCCTTGAAAAAATGGTTTGAAATATACCACTTTGGTGAATTATTATTATCAGTGATATCATTTTTAAGAATAACCAAAATGATATATTGACAAAAAAAAGAAAAAAACAAACATGAATGCAGATCTCTAAGGTTTGCAAAGGGAATTGGGCAAGGATAAATATCAAGAAAACAATCAAGATAAAAAGCCAAGAGAAGGGAAATTCACCCAACAGGGATATTGATGAGGTTGGACAGCTGTGTGCTCCACAAAGCACAATGAGTATTTCATCATTGTGGCATCTGGAATCTGGACAGTAAATGAGGAGCATGAGGGGAGAGGGAGGAGGGTACCATAGGGATCTCTGCCTTTATTTGGTGTTCTGTAGATAACTATTTCTTGTACCCTCTTCTCTTCAGCTGTTCAGGTACAGAATGGGACCGTCTGTGGTACATCTGGTAAGATAACATGTTTACTCTAAATATCTGCATCTCTAGACAATTCCAGTAGCAAAGGATGGGATTAAATGTGATCTGCTTAAGAGTGATGCCACCCCCTCCTTTTTCCTGGGATTCTCTAAATCTCTGCAAGACCAAGGCAACCCCTCAGATATCTCACTGTCTTTAACAAAAGTTGACCCACCAGCCTCCTTTTTTATTCCCATATTTAGTCATATGAACACTATTAATAAAGTATTCATGGCACAATATGCCTTTTAAAAGACTGATTTTTTTTAAAAAAAGCCTGATTTCTTAGTTATTCCCACCAGGATGAGATTAAGAAGGATGGTAGTTGTTGAACATCTGGAGGGCTGATAAGAGTATGCCAGAAGATTGCAAGATCCAATTTTTCCTCTCTCCTTCTCACTCATGACAAGATGTCTGGCATTCCTAGTTTTGGTCCCCTAGTACAAAACAGATGTTGGCAAACTGAAGCCAGTCCCCCGGAAAGCCAATAAAAAGAACCAGGCTTCTTCAGCCTGGAGGAAGCTAAGGCGGTAAAGTAATTGCAGTTTTCCACTACCCAGGGGGGATCTTGAAAATAGAGACAGAGACTTCTCAGAGGTGCTCAGTAGAAGCACATAAGGCAGCTGACCAAACTGAAGACAGGAAAATCCTAATTAGACAGGAGAAAAAATGCTTCCCCTGACAATGGTGCAGCACTTGAACAGGTGCCTGGAGGGAATGATGGATCTGCATCCCTGGATACTATCCAAACTCAGCTGGACAAAGCTCCAGGTGGCTTTGTTTAGCTTTGAGGTTAGCCATGCTGCAAGCAATCAGAGACATTAGGAAGTGTCCTGTAAACAAAGCCTTTCTGTCCTAATTCTGTGTGCCCTCCGGTTGCAGGCTAGTGCTGGTGCTTGGGGGGCTCCTGCTGCTGTGTGGCCTGGTCTCTGTCTGCGTCAGGTGCTGCTTCCAGTGCCAGCAGGCAGGGGATGAGGCAGGCCCCCCGCCCTACGAGGTCACCGTCATTGCCTTCGACCATGACAGCACCCTCCAGAGCACCATCACTTGTGAGTTGGCCTTGTCCCATCCTGGGGACTTCTCAGCACCCTGCGAAGGGAGGGGCTGCACTGTAAAGCCCAGCTGGTGACACCCCGGGGCTGGCAGAGGGAGGGAAGATCATGGCAGGATGGAGGGAAAGCAACCTCTGTGCGTGCTGCAAGCTAAGGTATCAGCCGTGAGACGTTTGGGTGGAATAAGAGTTCAGTGGCATTTCAGGAGAGAGGAACTGTGGGATGCTGCTGGTGGGATTTCACACACATACTCTTTTAGTGAAGACTGAAGGAGCAGGAAAAGGAAAACATTCCGGCTGTGGGAAGAGAAGAGCCTATGCCCTGTGGGTATCCTTGCCCTCCTCTAACCACATGATGCCTTCGGGGTGAGGCAAACAGCTTTGGTCTCCTCTCTTCCAGCTCTCCACTCGGTGTTTGGGCCTGCTGCCAGGAGGATTTTAGCCGTGGCACACTCCCACAGCGCTGCCCAGGGCACCCCTCCCCTCTGTGCCCCTGACACCCCTCCCGTGTACGAAGAAGCTCTGCACATGAGCAGGTTCACCGTGGCCAAGGCGGGGCAGAAGGTGCCGGACCTGGACCCGGTGCCAGAGGAAAAGCTGCAGGCGCCCACCGAGGGCAAGGACACCCAGCCAGCCCTCCCAGGACACTGATGGATGTCTGGGCTTACCTGATAGCAAAAAATACAGGATAGTTGCATGCAGAGACTAATGCAGGTGGGCAAGGCTTTAAGAATTTCAGATTGACTTCCTTAGTCAATTGAGAAGGGGGGGGGGGGGGGGAA
>NW_005054574.1:537412-538457 GCF_000277835.1 Geospiza fortis
GGAGGAGGGGGGGGGGGGGAAGCAACTAAAATTCAAAATATTTTCAGATCTAGCATAGTCTAATGGCTCTCTTTGACACCTCCTTCAGATAATTTGCATTCTCCAAGCCCATTCGTTACATGCACACAACACTAGGATCATACTTTGCACAAATAAGCAGGCAGCAGGATCAAGGTGCTGAGCCATTTTGTAGGCTAGTGATCTGCAGGGTGCCTGTAGATGCAGTCTCATTCCTCTTGCCTTTAGCCTAAGTTTCCTCAGGATGGCAAGAGGTCTTCAAAACAGAAAAAAAAAAAAGAAAAAAAGGGGGAAAAAAGACATTTGCAAGGGTCTATTGCAACCCAATATTAACATCAAACTTCTGGAAATTGCCAATCATTTATAGTAAATTTAAAAAAAAAAGGAAACAATCTGCTTGTAAATGAAAGACAGCATAGATACAGACAGTATGATGCACACAGTGTGTTCTTAATGCCCTGCAGGATGCACAGAATTAACAGAGTCTGGTTCTGAATGGGATATATAGCAATTCTGAAATGGTAGTCACAAGGTCTTATATCTGAATTGAAAATATTATATATGTACCAACAGATCAAACAAGGGGAGGAGCAAGAACACGACCTCTGAAATAAAGTTCAATCATATTTTCAATGCATTCATATAGTATCATTTATGAATTTCTAATGTTGCTGTCAAAACCAGATCAATTGAAGGAAGACCATTTAAAACATGCAAAACATTTCTCAAACTGAATAATTTGTGAGTCTCTCCTGGTCAGTACAAATATGCTGAACCATCCAGAAACATTAATGAAACTGGATGAACATAGGTATGGCCCATCTGTAAAACCTTGGACTAGGCTGTCAGGAGAAGGTGAGTGTTGAACCACATCAGTGTTGTCTCTACCCTGGATTCAGCTCCTGAAAACATTAAAGCAGCACAACATTAAATATCACATGATGATTCATTCAGCCATGAATAAATTGCATGTATATGTTTATGCTGATATGAAGTCACAGGTCACATCTTTTTGAAATGTCTGCAC
>NW_005054574.1:538502-543941 GCF_000277835.1 Geospiza fortis
TTTTCCTGTGAAATACAGAAAATACAGTTATTTTGTAGATAAGAAGAACAAGGACAATGTTGGACAAGGTCCAACTACTAGGACTAGGTCCCAAACATGTTTAGAAACCAAACTGCTGTTGAGATTACAACCATAGAAAATTTTAGAGAAGGTTGATAAATTAGCTTCAGGGATAGAATTAAGCTAAACTGAACAACCAAAACATATTTGATGATGCCCCAGACCTTGTCCAGTCACTGGAATTTTGTATTTAAAGGAATTTAATGAGGGTCTTGATTTTGAGGTCACAAACTTCTTCCTAAATTGTCTAGTCATTATTAACTGTATCATTAGCAAGTGATAAACTGGAATGGAATTAGTAAAGAAGTGACATATAAGTTTATGTCCCTTCTGCTATTACACCTTTCTTCAGTCTTAGAATTCTAGAATGGTTTCGATTGGAGGGGACCTTAAAAATCATCAGGTTCCAACCCCCCTGCCATGGGCAGGGACACCTTTTGGCGAGACCAGGTTGCTCAGAACCCTGTCCAGCCTGGCCCTGAAATAATAATAATTATAATTGCTTGTGGGACTCCTGTTGGAGTGACCTCTTTTATCAGCTGCTCTCTGAAGTGCTGTGCAGGCCTGGCTGCACCAAGCTGCAGAACATTTCCTGGAAGGCTCTTGTTTACTCCACAGTAAAAGCCTGAAGCAAGCAGAGACATTTGAGTCTGCTGAACATATGTCAACTACTGTCAAGCCCAGAAGCTCCCTGGAAATCTTCACAGTGCTTTCCAGGGGGAACATCCAGTTCATCCTGCCTGCAAACCCAGAGCTGTCCTGGCATTTAACACGTGATGGTGACTCTGCTGTACAGGGCGGCAATTCTAAAAAGCCCAGTAGTCCCAGTAGTCCCAGTGCAGGAGCAGTCATTAAAGCATCTTTCAATTCCTGAAAGCCCTTCCTGCAGTCAGGCTCAGCTCTCTCTTAGAAAGGGGCTCAGGATTGGACAGACTGCCTCTTTTCCTTCTTGGACCAAACTCCTTTGTCCTTGTGAAACAGTAAATATCCTAAAGCACAAGTCCAGCTCTGAGGTGAAGCCTTTCCACATGATGTTCCCTGAGCAGCCCCAGTGCTGAGCTGCACCAGTCCCTCAGCTGCAGGACAAAGTCGCCCAGCTCATTGTGCCACAGGAGCCCACAGCCACACACTTGACACCGGGGATTCAGCCTGGACTGCAGCCAGAGCAGCACCTTCTGAGTGGCTTCCCATCCCCTTTCTTCTAATGGTCACACCATCAGATCTCTAGGCACATGCATACATTCCTTCCACTAATCAGGATTATTCCACAAATAAAAAAAATTTTAAAAAAACCAAAACCAACCAACCAACCAACCAAAAAAACCCCAAAAAACAAAACAAAACAAAACAAAAAAAAAACACCAAAAAAAACCACCAAACCAGCATATGACGGGTGGTCCATTGCATTCCTTTTACAAAACAGTATTCTTTGCGAAATGGTATTTGTAATTTGCAGACCCATTCACTGGTCACTTTTCACAACCATTAAGTTTATGTATTGGCCACCAATGATTACAATATTCAACAAGTTGTTTTTATGTCAGGGGTTCATCCCTCCCAAACCCCCAACCTTTTCCAGTTCCTTAGAACACAATCCAAAGGGGAACCCTTTGGGATCCCTTCTCATGGGGGCTATGAAGATAACCCCACTCCCATACTTGCCATCTTAGGAAAAAAACTTTTAACACCTTTAAAACCTTTTACAAGCTTTCTATAACTTCTTACAATCTTTTACAACTTTTTAAAACTTTTCCCCAAAACCTCTGAGCCTCACACTGCAAACTTTCTCTTAGTGCAACTTATGGGCAGGAAAAATACCTTCAAATAAAGTACCTTAAGTAATGTTGTATTCTTTTTCCCAGAAAGGGCAGAGTGATTTACTCACCAGACCAGGAAACAGAAAGATCTCCCTGAAAATATTTTGGTGTGCACTGGAGTGCTGATGATTCCTCTAGAGGGTCCACTGAGTTGGCACCTCTTTGTCCCATCTGGGGTACCAGAAACTGGCACCAAAAGCTGGCAAATAAACTCTTTAACCAGTTTGTTAGAGTAGAAACATAACTTTATTCAGTGTTAGGGTACATGGGGATATCTCCACAGAACATGCCAGCTATCAAACCTTTACTATTTATACATTTGAGCAAAGAAATTAATGTTCATTGGCTTACAAGCTACAGAGTTCTCTTCATTAAATAGTATTATATCACCTATTGTTATTTATTTATTGCTTCTAATGCAAATTAATCCACATTTTAAGTTTTATTATTATTTATTTTTTTACCAGATAAAGAGAATCTCAGTAATTGTCTTTGTTAGTTTCTCCTTCCTCACCAGTTTCTGTATGTCTTTGATTATAAATTCCGCACTCCTTGTGTCCAGGTCTCAAGAACAAAGTTCTCTCTCTGGTCGAAGAGCACTGAAGCACATCAGTCCCTAAATTTGTAATTTGTTTTTCTAACACATGGGCATCACCCATAGCTTGCCTGTCATCTGTTACCCAATTCATGGATTAAATCTCCTTAAAGCAATTCCCTCCCCACACTGCTGCACAGGCTCCTTTTAAAAGAAATATGAACTTGTTTGGTAACAGTGCCACCCTTAGGTTCCCCTAAAACACGGAGTACTTGAGAAAAACCGGTTTTCAGAAACATCCCACTGGCCCCACTGTTTCTGTCGCACCTTTGTTTTCACAGAACAACGATGCCCCTCCCCAAGAGGCCACTCCCAGTCACTGGCTGGAACAAATGGATCTCAAACTCTGCTTTGCAAGTCTGGGCTGTTGTCCTTTGCTGCTGCATTTGATCATGCAGCAATTGTGATTGTGTCCCTTAAGCTCCTCAGAACATCATTTGTATGCCTTTAAGCAACTTTAGCTGAAGCTGGACCATACAAGAAGTATGGTAAGAAAGAGCAGCTTTTTTATTAAAAAAATTAAGAAATTGTAGAAAATAGAGCAGCAAGGCAGCAGTCCAGCATGGACAATACAGAGTGCTTTTCTAGAGGAAAGGAAAACAGTTACACAATTAGACATTGTTTACTGGGAGGGACTAACCCTGTGCCCTCATCCAAGACCAATGTGCCCATACTGGCTCTGAAGGTGCTACAGATCCAGTGCCAAGAGAAACTGGTGACCAGTCACGAGGGATGCAGCAGAGACACCAGGCAAGGACTGTGCCATGGGTGGCAGCAAGCAGCTCAGAAGCGTGAGTGACCTCAGGTATGCCATCTGTGGTTTAATCACCATTCAGACCACAAAGCACAAATTTTCTGACAAAAGAGACTTAGATATGCAGAGTCCACACTTATTATTTAAAAAAAATAATTAAAAAATCAGTCTGTAGAGGCATAAATTACCCAGGGGGAGGTAATAATGAAAGAAATATGGAAGGGAGTCCAGAGTTATAAGCAGGAGGACTGTGTAGTACGGCACAGGCTGCAAACCCTGCCCCCAGGTTCTGTGCAAATATTTTTGTCTCCTGCTCCTATGGCTGCAGCATTGGCAACGCTTGGGAAACCCCTTGTAGAATGTACCCACATGACCTGCAGACACAGCAGTACAGTACGTGCTCAGAGCTGTGCTGATACTCTGGGTTAAGAAAAAATATATTGTTTTGACAGTCCTTGAAGGAGCACTTTGTGCTGGCAGTCCAGAGGAGGAAAATTATCCAACACCATTTCCAGTTCCTCCCTCTGGCAAACGAATGCAGAACGTGGGGTTTGTCACATGCCCATGGGCTGACATTTTAACAACCCTTAGTCAGATGTTTAGGTGTTTGTCACTGCTTCTGCATGTATCATCTTCCTGCCTGCTTTGCCAGTGACGTTATTGTTATTATTGAGGCTGAAGGAGAGAGCTGGGAATTCAGTGCCTGCCAAAGTAGGGAAGCAGGAGGAGCAAGTCTTGGGGCTTCACATCCAGGGCTGCACATCAGGGCAGGGAGAGACTTCAGTGAGGAGAAGTCACCCAGCAATCTGCTCACAGGGCCATGTCTTTGCATCAGACCAGGAAAAAAACCTGGCACTTCTGTCTCATTTGTCATGAGAAATTAAAACCAGGCGTTACCTTAGCTGCCTTGGGAGCAGTCCTGGGGATAAAAACAGCAATTCACAGGATAAGAGGAGTTTGAGATCAGGCTGTTTAAATTGCCAGAATATGTTGGTGGCTTAGGTGAAACAGGCTAGAAAACATCCTCTCTTTTGTGCTCGAGGAAGAGGCATCACTACAGACCTTCAGTACACCTCAGCAGCTGCTGTGCTGCAGGCAGTTAGGAAGCAAGGAGGCCAACCACAGGCTTTATACAAAAGTTTAATGCCATGAAACCAGAATTTTCCTTGGTCTAAACCCTGGGATTCCTTCAATCCAAGCTATTTGCTATGGGACTGCAAAAAATAATTCCTTCCTTCTGACTCACCCCTCTGATCTCCTCTGACCTGGCAACCACGGGAGAATGTTTACATGTCCTAGGACAGACAGAAACGTGTTGATGGTGCTTCCTGTACAAACCTGAGGCACAGGAGATTTGGGCATGCGCTTGCTGGAACTGACCATTAGCCGGAGGTCACACTACTCCGTACTAAATAAAAGTATTTGGTATAAAAAAGGTACCAGTAATAAAAGCTTAGAAAGTAAAGGACCTGCCAGAGTTTTTTTGCAGACACACTTCAGCCATCCAAAAGTAGGTGTCATGGTTCAGGTGAGAAAAATCACACCCCAACACACCTTTTCCTACCCCTCATCCTCAGGCAAGACACAGGGTTGAATTAGGAAATCTGTGTTTTTTACCTCTGCCTTTGGTGTGGCCATGGAGAATTATGCACCACCTTATGCATCTGGCTGTTTCACTCATATTCTGCTACAGCTAAAACACTTGCACAGAGAGAAGATCAGCCTTGGCAAAATTCTGCTTCCTCTAGGTAAAGTATGCAAGGAAAGAATAAATTAACACAATCCAACTCATTGTCCCTAGGGTAGCAGCAATTGATTTTTATCCTGATTTGAGCATGCTGAGCCATTCATTAATACCTGCTCTTCTGCTGATCAGTCAATAATTGTGAGTGATCTACTCCTAGGGGAAAAAACCCAGGTATTTACACATAAACACAGCACGTGCCAGCTGAGTAACTGGGCCGAAACTGGCTCGCTGTTTTGGCTTGTCTGCAGACCTTTAGGTGTCTGCTGTTTGCAACACGCATCTGGTGTGACACATCACATGGCACGCTTTCTGCCGCCGAGGTGCTACTAACGAGGCAACAGCCCCGATCCAGCAGCCACGGGGACGAGAACAAGCAATTATTTTTGTGTGCGCGTGTCACACCTCGCAGCCGCGGAGAGCGCAGGTCACATTCCCTCGGACCAGCGGGGGCATTCGGGCCTCACCC
>NW_005054574.1:544438-557597 GCF_000277835.1 Geospiza fortis
GGCTGGGGCAGAGGCAGCGCAGCAGCAGCAGCCGCGAGCAGAGGGACAGCCCGGCGCCATGAAGTTCCAGTACAAGGAAGACCACCCGTTCGAGTACAGGAAAAAAGAAGGGGAGAAGATCAGGAAGAAATACCCCGACAGAGTCCCCGTGAGTGCGCGCTGCCCGGGCGGCCATGGCTGCGAGCCTTTCCGTGCCGGCCGTCGGCTGCTGCTCGCCTTCTTTTGAAGGCGAAAGAAATGAGTTTAGTGCAGATGATGGTGATCTCGCTGCTCTGATTCAAATCCCCGGCTGCTTTTCTCCTTCGCGCGAAGCTGGGGCTATTTATGATGCTCGGAGAGCTGCAGTGTGGGTGGGGGGTGGAATCCACCTTTTCCCCTGGGATCCGCAGTAACTCCAGTGGGAACGCTGCTGATCTTTTTCTGGCATGCGTGGGGTTGAGTGGGGAAGGAGCTCACCCTTGTTTCTGTGAAAATGGAGATCAGTGAGTGGGCTAACCGAGTACTCTTCATGCTAAACGCGGTCTGCATCCGGGTCATTTCATACGTCCCTGTTATTTTTATTTTTACTTCAGTTTGGCATGTCCTTTCGATATATTACTCTTTTCCTTTGCATGAGCAAAAACGTGATGCTTCTCAACCCTTTTGGCCTCCCGTTTAATCATCCTGTGGAGAAAATGTCGCTTGGAATGCAAGGTCATCTAGCTAAATTTTGCTTCCTCATTCTTAGGCCCCTTAGGAGTGCCTGTGGGGAACTTCTGGCTTCGTAATTCCGAATAATTATTGGGACAGGGAAAAAAAAGAAATTACAAATCTAATTAAGTGTAGAGTGTTTTTTTCCTTTTTAATAAATATTTTGCAAGTATTGTTTTTTTCTGTCCCCACTGGAGAGGTCTGCCCTAGATTTACTGCACAGGTGTACTGCATTCATAAAAACTGGGATCGCCCTGTAAAAGTAATGACAGAGAGGGAACAGTTATACTCCATATTTTCCCTGCAGGCTAACAGCATGTTTTATCTTGGGAGTGACCCTCAATTAGACTTGAAAAAGTGTTTGGAAGTCAGTGTTTGGGTGCCTTTGTTCTCTCTGTTTTTGGGAGCATAGGTTGAGCATGCAGCTTGAAGTGTGTGGGGTTGGGTATTTATGATGAGGGCTCTGTAGGGTGAGAGAGAAGGTGTAAATTGAGGATTAACGTGGCAGATTGCACAGCAGGCCATGACAAATGTGTCAGGAAGAACCCTGTGGGGAGCCCAGGACGAGGCCCAGTCCGGCAGGAGATAAAGGAGGTCAAGATAGGGGGGGCATCAGCAGAACTTTGTGAAGAAAACCAGGACCAGAATAACAGGGTGTGCTGGAGTTAAGGATCATTGGAATGATGCATGGCAAGGCCCAGACGTGAATTATTAGGGATAGCCTCTTGACAGAGCTGCATACAAAGAAATGAATGCAGCACTCCATTCTTCACATTGCTTCTGTGTCTGCCCTTCCTGACAGCAGGATCCTTGAAGATGTCATCCTTTTGGCTGCCTACGCTGCAGTGCCGTGATACATTTCAGCATTTTGATGAGATTTCGCTGCCCTGCATTGTCACAGTCACCACTCAGCAACAGCTCAAATGTAGATAGTCTGTATTCTGCCCTTAGGATTTATCTTGTAGGTTTTTTTAAGTATGTGAATGGTTTAGTGCTTCAGAAGAGACAACCTGCATTATCCAGCAAACTGACTGCAGTTGCCAGTCAGATTAGCAGAGCACCTCCATTCCTTCTGTGCATCTTTGCAGGAGGGAGATGTTTCCTAATATCTCTTAAATCAGTGGTCATCTGGTTTAAATCTTTCCTAGGGGCTTGTAAGCCCAAACACTCACCTTGTTCTCATAGGCATGACTTCTTTTCCTTTATTATCTAGTGATCAATCTACAAGCCCCCTCCTTTCCCCTCCCCCCGCCTCCAGTTAGGGTAGTCACAGCAAGCAGTTTGGCTTCTCAGTAGGTCTCTTTAATTGGAGGCAAGAATTAAAGGTTTCTCCCCACTGCAGTTTACTGTGTTAGATACTGCTTTGTTTGGCTGTGCTGGTAAAAAGTGTGAGAAGTGCTGTTGCTGTTCAGTGAGATTGTGGTACTGTCCTTCCCTCACAGCATTTACCAGCTGCATCTTGTACAGAAATGCATGTCCTACCTCAAACTGCCTGAAGGAGCTTGAGTGCCTTGTGCTAACTTGGATGCTTGAAAATCTTGAAGTAGCTGAGGCAACCATGTTTCTATTTTAAAATCAAACCTGGAAATTTCAGGGGGTTTGGCTGTGCTGACCACATTGAAATGGAGCACAGGGAAAAGATGTCCTAATTGGTACCTCTCTGGTGTGAGATATTTTGCACACACTGCTTGGCTCTAGAAGGATTCAGGTTAGCACAGCACCATGTCCAGGCTAAAATACACCAAACTCATGATAACATTTTGTTCTGGTGTGGTGTCTCACTGGTGGAGCAACATTGTTTTACTTCCAAAGAAGGCTTAGTCCACAGCCGTTCAACCCTTTCTCTTACACAACAGCTGTATTTGCTGATTTGGGTTGCCAAAGAACAATGGGAGCATGGAACCCTTAGAAATTAGTCCCACAGCGTTTCAGGGGGACCATTTACTAGTATAGGGCCTAAGGGAATTAAAAAGTTTACAAAGTTCAGAAAATCCAGCTTTAGATTTAGTTTGGTTGGTCAGAATGGCCTCTGCAGAACAGCAAGCCACATAGATTGAAACACGATGGATCTTTTACCAGTTCAAAAATACATATCACCAAAAAACCTGCTTTTTTTTCCTGCACAAACACAGTAGTTCCAAAGGTTTCAATGGAAAAGGAGATCAGGTCACTTTGGAATAATTCCTGTTTCTGAGGTAAATATTTTGCCTAGCTCTGCTAACAAAAATTATCTTTTAGCAAAAGACCTCTTGGTCTGTTTGATCTTAAAACTGCTGAGCTTTGTGTTTTTCTGTGTTAGAATATAAGGAAACTGGTATTTTTGTCAAGAGATCTCAGTGGGTCCAGTTGCCCAGATGGTAGGCTGGTCTTAATTATTGTATGTTTACTTGACTAAGGAAATGTCCATAGCTACGTGAAATATGGATAATAAACTTAAAGGATATGAATTTCAGAGTAGATGATAACTCCTGAAGAACAGGAGATTAAAAAAAAAATTCCCCAGTGATCTGTAGTTTCTCTTTAATTCTTTGCTTCGTTCTAGAGCACTTGGTGTTGGTTAAAGTAGAAATTAGGATGTGGGACTCCTGGGAGTAGGGCTGATTTTGTGCAAGGCAGTTTGGAACTGTAACCTGGAAACAGTTTAACTTACTTGTGTTCGTGTATTAGCCTCCTGACAGCTTCTTCACACAAAATTAACCTGAATTGGGAACATCAATGTGTCCTAATTATTTTTTTTCCTCAGCCATTATGGTTTATTTTTATGTCTTTTCTGGACTCTTTGCTTACTTACACCATGCTTACTGCTGCAGGCCTGGGCTCCCAGCACAGCTATTGGGAGTGATTTTGGATTGTCTTCTGTTCTTCTTCTTTAAGCCATCTCACCTGTGTGTTCTTTAATGTTGTGTATTTGTTACAGATTATGTACGTAAAGGCCTGGTATCAGAGGGTAGTATCCTTACCCACTGATGCTTTTTGGACCATTTTGGTTTATGATACTTATCATCTGTTTCTTTCTCTCTCTCTCTTTCCAGGTAATCGTGGAAAAAGCACCCAAAGCCAGAGTACCTGACTTAGACAAAAGAAAGTATCTCGTGCCTTCTGACCTCACAGGTAACAATGCCTACCTCCTTTCTTCCTGATTTTCAGTGAGAGGGTCTCAGAAGTGCTTTTTACTCTGTGATCAGCACAAAGAAAATATCCAGACAGGCTCAACATCTCGTTTATCTGCTGTCCTTGTTATATTTACACCTTATAGCCTGGATTACAACATGCAGAATTCTCTGAGATCTTTTGAGGTATCTCACTGACTTAGCTAGCGTGTCACAGCTGAGTTCTAACCATGACAACAGTGACTAACTAAATTGTGTATCATGGCCAGTCAATGATGACCTAGCTGCAGAGTTGCCAGAGGCTGTACTCTTGTTGCAGGAAGAGACAAGTTCTTGCAATAGTTGCATCCTTTTTCCACCCCTGTAGCTGTAGTCATAGCTACAGAATTCTTTTTTCTGAATGGTCATGGTGATCTTGAGTGTGATTACATCTGTTTTTATTTAAGAACATGAAGAAGAACAAGAACATGAGTAAAAGGAACAGCATTTCTTCTTCTTCTTGCAGTATTTAATGGACTGTGAAAAACTTTCTTGTGCAACATAGTTCAAGTAAATAATAAGGATTTTTTTTTTCAGGAATGATATAACCATTTACACCAAGGCTAAATTCTCCAAGGTGTCTTTGATCTGTAGGATTTAAAGGTTACCTAGTTAAAGGTCTTCCCACTAATTCCCCTCAGTAGAGCATTTCATACCATAGTAGATGGAGTGTGGATTTAGAGGGGACATAGCATGGGGTGTGTACCTGTGAAACTGCCAGCTCTGACTGGATTGGCTGCTCATGTGGTTACAGTCATGAAGTTACTGCTTTCTTCTCTTGTTTTTTTCCTGCATTGTTCATGTTCCCCTTTATATACAGCATGTGACTTCCACCACCAAAAGAAAACAGTCATGGTTAGGGTTAAAATACAGATATAAACAGCAGCAACAACAAAAAAACCCCCTCCAACATTCCTTCTGCATCTAAAGGCATCCTTTGTTCCTCTTCAGTTGGTCAATTCTACTTCTTAATCCGAAAGCGGATCCACCTGAGGCCAGAAGATGCTTTGTTCTTCTTCGTCAATAACACCATCCCTCCCACCAGTGCTACCATGGGCCAGCTGTATGAGGTAAGCCTGGCCCTTTTCTCTTGCCTTTCTTTGGCAGGAGCAATGTCCAGAAGTGTCAGTGGTTTCAGCTTGGTCACAGATGCCTGAACATGGGCACCCTCTTGCCCTGAGCTGTATCCCATCACCTGGTCAGGGGAGTTTAATCCCCCAGTTAGGAGCCTGGGGAGCCTTATCAATTCAGCTTGTTGTTTGCTGTTGAAAGGGCTGTTGCAAATACTTGCCCCAGCAATGATCTATTGCTCCTACTACTTTAACAAAGTATTGAAATAAACCACTTCCTTTTCACAGATTGGGGCTGGGGAGCATGGCAAACATAGGTTTTGCTGTGTATACAAAAGAGATTTCCTTTTAGCCAGTAAAAGTAAGTAAAAAGCCAGTAAAAGGGCCAGTATGACTGGGCATCCATCTGCCTATGAATACTTTCTTGGGGAACACTTATTCTTTGTCTAGAATTACTTTTTCCTCACTTGTACTGTGTAAGTGAGGATTACATAGGATGCTGCAAGCACTGCTGCCCACTATTTCTACTCAGCAGTGTTATTTGATCAATCTTAAAGGCATATTGGATGCCCATATTTCTCAGCTCTATAGCCATTATATCATGAGTGCCTTGCAGCCTGGATTGATTTCTCCTTGATTTCTCCTTCTGCTGGGTGTTTTAATAAAAGAGCTCTGGCGTGGTGCTGTGAGCCTTGTTTGGCCTGTCACTTTTTGACAGTAGCTGGATACTTCATCAGTCTGTGTAGTGATGAAGATAATAAAAGATAACACAGGCAAGGTGCTTTCCAAATCTGAACACGTCAAAGGAAAGTGTCTGACTGCCCAGAGCTGAGGTCAGATCTCTGTTCCTGGCACTCCACAGGATTTTTGTGTCAGTGTAATCACTTAACATATCAGCTCTACTACTCGTATGTAAAACAGGACTTCGAAATACAGCCACTTGTCAGAGTGTTCTGAAAAATTAAAAATACCATCTAGAGGTAATTTTTGACTTAATCCTTCCAAGTTAAATACTTCCAAGTCTCTCTCTCGATCTTAAGACCATACCACTGCTGAGATACTGGTGAACAGTCAGAGCTGTTTCTGTTGCATGCTTGCAACACAGCCTGGCTGTGGCTCTTCAGGTAAATTCCCTGTGTACAGAAATGTGTCCTGCCTGTGTGTAGAAGCAGAGCTGTGGCCAGAGTTCTCTTTGGTCTTGGGAAGTGAAGCCTTTGATGCAAATGGAGAGGAGCAGTGAAAGAGAAGTTACCTGCTCGTGTTATGATGATCTCTGGGTTGAGCTTTCTTACATGCGGTGAGTTCCCAGCTTTGGCTCCTCACTTTGTCCCTTTGTCCCCTGGCAGGATAACCACGAGGAGGACTATTTTCTCTATGTGGCCTACAGCGATGAAAGCGTCTATGGCAAGTGAGCAGCAGCCCCCCAGGCATGCAGGCTGGATGGACTGATGGAATGGATTGGTGGGGAGGGGGTTGCTGAAGAGGCAGGAGGAGGATGCATGAGAAGAGAAAAAGAGAACTGGAAGTGAACCACATGCACAATGTCATCAGCTTCCACGCATTAATTATCACCATTATTTTTTAAATTGAGGGGAGTCAGGGTAGGGGGACAGGATGAACTTGAAGACTAAGGAGTGGTTCCACGCTGGGGGGTGGGGAAACTCCACTGTTCACAATTCTTCTCTTGCCACAGCTGGAAGTAGTTAGTGCTGGAGGCTGCTAGACAAGCCAGTGTAGTGAAGCTCCAGGAGAGTGGGCAGGATGGCCATTTTCATGTAACCTTTCATTGGATGAAGAAGGCATGCCATGTATTGTCACTGACCTTGTCCTGTCTTGTCCATGGCCCCCTTTCAGTGAGATGTGAAATACTTTACTCTGCCCACACAAGGCTGTCCTGTGCTGACAGTCCTCCTTCCAGCTACTACCTGTGAATTGTTCTGAGGGTATTGTGTTTCCCATCATTTCCATCAGTGTTAGAAGGGCTGGTAGCTCTGTCCATCAGTATTAGAAGGGCTTACTCTGAGGGCTGGGAACTCCTCAGCTGTGAGACATGAAGGCTGGGGAAAGGAAGGAAAAATTCTGCAATTTCTTTTTTCCTTTGTTGCTTTAATTGCAACTGCTGGACAGAAAAATGACCCTTTTGTTCTTTTCAGTATAGTCAACTGATAAACTCATAAGCACAGGCCTAGAAAGGACCTCAAGAGCCCACACCAGCTCTGAGACAGGACTGAGTATCCCAAACATGCCCACCATGGCTGCTCATCAAACTTGTTCTTACTGAACTTCACTGAGGAAGATCCTGGAGGCTGCTGAGATTGTCTGTTCAGTTCCTAGCTAGCCTACAAGTGAGATTGCTTTTTCTGATACCTAACTTTAGTCACCCTTGCTGTGCATTAAGGCAACTAACTACTAGTGGTCTTGTTTTTGGTGAACACAGAAAATTATCTATCAGTGTTGTCCTTGTACCAGTCTTCTGCAGATTTGAAGATGGCAGAGTTCCTGTGGGTTTAGCGTTCCCTTCCATGTCTCATCCCTGTACAGCCCTTGCGCCACGTGCACAAGCGTAGGAAATCAGTCACTGCCACGTGTGTTCTGCTGGCTTTTTGTGATTGGGTAACAGTGCCTCTCTGTGCCACAAGAGAGGTTCTTTTAGACTTGAAGGGAAAAGGGAATAGGTTATCTGTAGATTTTTTTTCTTATTTTATTTTAAGCCAGTATTGTTCTTAGGAGGGTGTCAGATGCTGTGCAAGCCTTATGCTGTCATGCCAAAGCAGTTTCTTCTCAGTGGCAGGAACAGCAGATTTTCCCATTACTGCTGTAACTATGATGAAGGAATAGGTCTTGGAGAGTGAGCTGACTTTCAGGAAAATTCTGGGGTCTTAACTAAAAATCAGAGAGGTAGGCCTGAATTACTGTAAACATTCCTACATTTAAAAGAGGGACCAAGAGGGAGGAAAAGAGAAGAAGGATGGAGAATACAGGTGAATTCCAAATTAAGTTGAAGGCATTTGCTTATTTGTGAAGTTAGATCACCATTCCCTGTGTTCCTCAGGAATGAGAAATCAAGATGAGTGCTCCTCTGAGTGTGGGGAACAGGAAATCAGGTTTCAGCCTTCTCTGACTGTTGTTACATGGAGGTGGCATGAGGCAGGAGAGCTGATGGGAGTGTCAGGTGGGAGTTACTGGCAGAACTGTGTGAAGGTCAGGGAGGGCAGCATGGTGGGGTGGGAGGCTTACTGCCTGTGTGGGTGGGAAGTACCAGAAGAATGGGAGAGAAGGGAGGAGCCACAGAGGATGCAGACAGAGTAGTCAGAATAGGCAGACAGAAAATGAGGGTGCAGATGATGAAGTGGTTGGCATAATATCCCTAGTATTACATCCTGAACTTCAGGTTTGCTGTTCCATCCTGTGTTCATCTGGAATAAATGTGTTTGGGTGAGTTGTACCTACTGCCAACTTGGATAACTGCACTGCCTGCACTGCTCAGTCCTCTCTTTTAGAGTTACTCTCCTTCAACTACCAGGCTTTCTTCACATCCTTTGAGTGCAAATCTGCATCAATCTCTTGTTTTAGGAAGCTCTGAATATTCTGAAGCAGAGGACAGACCCAGGAGGCTTTCTAGGATAAAAGAGAAGACACAGGCAGATGGTGTGCATCTCTGCTGCTGTCCCACTTGTTCATGCCAAGCACGTGGTTAAGCACACTCAGGGGAGAAAGAGTTGGCATCTGGGGTGCTTAGTTTTGTGTTCAGTCCTCCCCTCCCACTGCTGGGTTTAAATGACACGTGGGACTAATCACAACTGTTTGTTAAGTGTAGAGTTTACGATTTAATTTAGTTCTTTTACAGTTCTTTCAACCGAATTGTGGCATTTCTGGTTTTGTGCTAGTATTGTACAAGGTAATGATGGTAATTTTTTTGTGTTGGTTAGCTGCAGGTTCTTGTAAAATAAAGTTCAGACTAGAGCTTAATCAACTTATCAATAAAGATGCATTTGAAAATCACAGATTGGTCCAAAGTGGGTGACTAGCATTTCTTCCTGATGTGGGCTTGTAAATGAAGGGATGACTTTGCCAGAACTTTTGCTGTTACTTTTTCCCACAATCCCAGGTTTACTCTCTCCTGTCTACCAGGACAAGTCCCATCTTTCCTGTTTTTGGTGGTATCGTCACATACACACCTATCTGTATCTTGCTATGCCACTAGCGGGACTTTTAATTAGATCTGATGTAAGAATGATGTAAGAAAGTCTTAAGATGCATAATGAATACACTGATGCATTTCCTGCCATTTTAAGGCCTTGATGGGCCAGTGATGGGGCCTCGGGGTCATCACTAGCCCTGCCTGTCCCTGCCAGGCACCTTGGGCCACCTGTCCTGATGCCTGTGGCCCAGGACTGTTTGTATCTGTCCTGGTGCTGTCCCTGTCAGCCCCTCAGGACTGTGGACACCTCTCCTGGCACTGTCCCTGTCAGCCCCTCAGCACTGTGCCCACCTGTGCTGGTGCTGCTGCAGCAGGGCTGGCCTGAGCTGCCCTCAGCCCTGCACAGCCATGAGGCCCTGCCCTCAGCCCCCCATAGCCATGAGCCCCCTGAGGCGCTGCCCTCAGCCCCCCATAGCCATGAGCCCCCTGAGGCCCTGCCCTCAGCCCTGCACAGCCATGAGTGCCCTGAGGCCCTGCCCTCAGCCCTGCCCCAGCCATGAGCCCCCTGAGGCCCTGCCCTCAGCCCTGCACAGCCATGAGCGCCCTGAGGCCCTGCCCTCATCCCTGCACAGCCATGAGCCCCCTGAGACCGTGCCTTCACCAGGTCCTGCCAGGCCGGTGGGATTCCTGCCTCATCACCAATGGATGGGGCTGGTCACTACCTCTGGCTGTGCCCCACTGCCTCTGGTGGGTGCAGTAGGACAAGTCCCATGTGCTGTGCCAGCCAAATCCCTCATGGAGCCAAGCGTCTATCCTGTGTCACTGCAGCCCAGGCTGAGGTGGAACTCGCCATGGGAAGAAGTGAGAGAGGCCCAGAGTGCCTGCCATGCCACAAGGTCCTCTAAACGTAGGAGAGCAAAGATAAGGAAATCTGGGATTCCTTGAAAAAGAAGCCTGCAGTAGTGACAAATGAGGTTGCTTTTCCTTGTGGATATCTCTGCATGAGGGGGAAGGAGTCCTGCTGGGAGCTGGCAAAACCAGCGGGTGCCATTTGTTCAGCACCGTGACTCCAAGCCAGGCTCTGGCAGTGCGTGAAGAGGAAAGGGATGCATGCTGTCATCTGGAGAAGCAGTGACAGACGTGCCTCTTCCTGCCCCTCCCTCCCTCCCTCCCTCCCTCCCTCCTTCCCTCCCTGCCTCCTTCCATGTCACCTCTGGGTCCCTCTGGCTGAGGGGGCAGGAATGGGCCATGGCGATGCTCCAGGGGCACCATTGGCTCCAGCCCTGTGCATTGAGTGAGGGAGTTGCTTGGAGTGATAAAGTCAAGAATTACAACACTGAAATCCACAGGCATAAAACTTGCTATGCTTAATAGGACCTTCTCTTCCCTCTGCATACAGAGGGGAGCCACTGTGAGAGATTCTGTTGCTGCTACTGAGGGAGAGAGTAACTCATCCTGCACTGGAGCCTGTCCACAGCAGCAATTTCTGAGCTCATGTCCACCACTGTGACTGAAACAAGCTGCCTCTGTATGGCAGAAGGGTGCTGTGACTACAGCCAGATGGGCACAGATGCAGCTAAAAGCATACGCTATTAGCTGAAATAATTTGAATTTCAGTTTCAAATACAGTAAAGATTTTTCTGTGTGGATTGTGGTATTGTCTGCTCAGGTAGAAAAGTGGTATAAAGTATATCTAAGTAGTCATCTCCCACTCCCTCTCTCACCCCTTTCCTAGGAAAATGGTGCCACAGATGTTTGTACCTGCCATGCTGCTTTGCATGTTTGTATCAGTGCCATTGCTGAGAGGCACTAACACAAAATGTGCAGGCCAGTGCATTGCTGAATGTAATTTACCTGGTCCAAATGTGGAATATTAGCTTGTTCTCCAAGGCTGTTTTATTTATAACCTTTGTTTTGTGGGTTATAGAAATGATATTAAAGCAAGGCCTGGGGGAAATTATGAGCTCAGCTGGTTTGGAGAGGTTAAACAATTAATACTCTGCCTTGGTCATTATTGCTGCACCTGGGATCCTTTCTCCAGCTTTCATTTGAAGAAAATATTTTCCTGGAGCAGAGACTAGACAAGTTAAAGATCACTTATTTTGGGGCCTTACAACATCACCATGAAGGACATATCTGGACTAATATAAAATGTCCCAAGTTATGCTAAACACTGATGTTTTCATTTCCATAAAACAGTCATGTCTGAGATGGAAGAAACATTGATTAAAACAGAAATAAGACTACCAGAGGGAGAAAGTCCAGCTCATTGTTGTCACTCAGTCTCAGATGAATGCTTCCCCAGGGTGAGGTGCAGAGAGCGACTGGAGAGCTCATTGCTGACATGGCACTTCCAGGACTGATCCAAGCAGAGCACAGCTGACCATGAACAGCAGCTGCCCCAGCCCCTGTTGCCAATCTTTAGGAGGTGTTTGTGTTCCTGGAAGCTTGCAGGCATCCCAAAGCACAGCCCAGGCCTGGATATAAATGTGTTACAGGAATTAGTTAATATTCTACTGAAAATCTGGATCTTGCAGCACCTTTCCCTAAAGGAAGGGTCTGATTCTCCCTGATTTTGCACTCTGGCCAATGCCATCTGCATGTTGTACTGTTCTTTGGGAATTAAAATATTGTTAATGATTGCTAAACTAGTGCTACATGGAAGCCGGGGGAGAACATAAAGGTCCTAACTTTCAAGTGAGGACATTGCTAGAACTGCAATAAGGTTGAATGTACTGAATTATTAGCTGAAGGAAAAACTGATCTGATTCATTTCCTGACCACTCTTTATTCCCCCCATATCTGGGAGGAGTCTTTGTCAGAGCTCAGGACCCTGTTTTGGCTTCTTGTCACAACCCTCTCTTTATCACTTGAGCTGCCTCCTGCAGTGTCCACACACCATTCAGAAACCTAGAGAACTTTCAGGAGGTAGCAGTGTTTGTGCCTCACCATCCTTGAGCCAATGGATATAACCCTTTCAGTCTGATAAAACCGTGGGTTTGCTAGCTTGCTACTTGACCCCTTTACCATTTTCCATGTAGCAGTAGACCTTGAGGTCAGTGAATGTAAATTCTTACATTAATAAATCCCTACTGTTTGCAGAGGATTTAACTCTCTGCTGTTTACTAGGGCAAAAGCATTCCCACTCGATGTTGCCAGCACATGTGGCAAGTGTCACAGCTGCCACCAAATCTGCAGACTGTTTCCTTGCTGCCGGAAATCTGGCTTTGCTCTCCCAAATAGGATCCCTTCTGCTAGTGCTCAGCAGATTATGGATGCTGTCCCCAAGGGACTGATGGAGCACAAAGGGTGACAAGAGGGTGGCAAGTCCCTGCAGAACTTGAGAGTGTTTCATCAGGAGTTCATAGTGTATACACTTGTACAAAGAGAGTGTAAAAGGTGTAAAGGTGTAAAGCCTTAATCTTTTCTTTTCCTCTTGTGTCCTCCAGTATCCTGCTATTCCTCCAGTAGCGCCTGCCCTTTTCCCAGCAAGATTAGCAGGAACAGAAAGCTTTCCCCACCCTCTGGTGACCCTCCAGCCACCTTCTCTCTCAGAGATGACAGAAGGCTGAGATGTTCTCTCACACAGCAGCCATCCCCTATTTCCATGACCTGGGGTTAAAGACATTTTGCAGCCAGTGAGCAGGGCTGAAAATGCCTCAGATCCCACATCATTCCCACAGTGAATACACACCTGTGAACACACCATCTCACCCACACACCTAGAAGTGTGGCTGCTTCCTGTACCTTATTTCCTGTACACCACACCATGCTCATCCCAAACACCCCTGGAACACAAACACATCCTCCTTTTCTGCCACACCTCCCACCACAGAGTGGAAATGAACAGTGAAACACAGGGTGGAGAAATGCATGGAGTAATTCACAGTCATGGGCTTCGGGTGATTACAGAAAAACTTGCAGGTGAAAATGGAGGGAGAAAAGAACCTGTAGCTCTCAGAAAAGTCTACAACCACTAAAGTGTCTCTCATCTGTGGAGTGCAAAGGATGCCAAGAAAGCATTGTGTCACAGGAAACCCTGAAAGAAGGAAGTCCACTACACACAGACATATTTCAGAGGTGAAGAAATATGAAATTCTGCTCTTTCC
>NW_005054574.1:557607-592625 GCF_000277835.1 Geospiza fortis
AAATTAGAGTCTGAAAAAGCAGGACCCTTCTGACTAGGACTGAATTCTGTTGAGATGAAAAGAGGGAGAAAAGCTGGTGTATTTTCAGTTTGTGGAGTGCAGATGGAGGTAGTAGCATGGTGGAACAAGGTGTGGGAGGGGAGTGAAGACAGATGAGTGAGGAGACTGCAGGATATAGATGAACCTGGCTGAATTGCGTGGGAAGCCCAGCACTAAAGTAAAATATTGATTTCCAAGGCAGGAGTGAAAAGGACTTAAACTAATGCCAAAGGTATTGCAGAAACAGCTCCTCCAGATTAGGTGGGTGGTTGCTCCAACAGGCATTCAGGCTGCAGGTACAGGACATCCTAAATGCTTTTGCATGTTGTCACATAGAAAGCTCGTGGTAGGGCAAGGGAGGGAACAGATCACACAGGGAGGACCGTTCTTTTTCTTTAGAGATGTTCTGAGCCCAAGAGCAAAATGAGCATATGATTGAAGGAGTGGTGTCATTATGCAGAAATGCTGGCAAGCTAATAAACTATTTAGGAAAGAAAAAGTAGAAAACAATGGGTAAAACAAGCCTTTTAGAATGGTAGCTAAGAAAAGGCAAGATTGAAGCTGCAATTCACTATGTAAAAAAGTATAAAATGATGATGGAGAAGGTGGTAATACAAATTAATATCTATTACTATTGCTCCACTTTCCAGTTGTTGTTCACATGTAACATTGGAAAATTTCAGATCTCACTCAGTGCATTTTTTCCAAGGAGCATACAGCAGAAAATGAGCAGTGACAGGTCTGATCATATTTCATTAGTTTGCATGCTACTACTTCACACTTATATACATAGTTCCATATGCCAGTCTTAGTTCTTTCAGAAATGATCCATTCAGACTCTCAGAGGCCCCATGGGGCAGCTCTCTGTCTCAGCCTGCTGCTGGGGAAATGGAGGTGCAGACATGTGGACTGGCTTACCTCAAGGCCATACAATGAAACAGAGTCAGAAAAAAAAGCCTTGTCTCCCTGATCTCAAGAACTTCTAATAACAAGCTTCTGCTCTTTACACAGCACAATTTGAAATGTGGATTCTGTACATTCGTAGATCTTTCATTAATGAAAGAACCCCCTCATTAGCTCTAGGAACACAGTGTTGTAACATTTTGATGTTCTGCCATTTGTGGACTGAAAAAGCTCTGATTTCTTTGCCAGAAGCAGCAACAATAAGGTAGTTCCTCCTTTTGACATACTGCCAAGGAAACACTGCTGAATTGTCTTTGAGCAACAGCTCTCTGCAAAGCTCATTGATACATTTATCTGTGCCTTCTTTCTCTGGAACAAAATAGAAATCACAGTGCAGGCCTGGGGGGAAAAAAAGGCTCATTTTCTTCTTGTAATTTAAATTTTGTTGGGTTTTTGGCAACTTAAAAGTATTTGGTATCTGGTCCCCTATTTTACTATGAACATGTTTTATAAACTTTGCAAATTTTGACAGTTCCAGAGGGCAGAATGAAGTGGTTTCTGAGCTCTTGAAAAATCACAAAGCCTCTGAGACAGGTTCATATTTCAGCATCTTCTTTTATTGTAATAATTTTTTATTATATTTTTTCCAGAAAGCAGAAAACAGACATAAGTAGGGCATCCCCTGTAGCAGGAGCTGTAATTTGACATGGTGCACTCACACTTCTCTTGACTCAGTTGTTGTAGTCCAGTTGCTCCCATAGCTTGGACATTTTCTCTGCTTTCTGCAGTTGGTGTTGGGTAGTCCAAACTACAAAATTACAAAAATCTCCTTTGCAAAGTACTCTGGGTCAGAGCCTGCTCCTCAGGGCGGATCTGAGCATGCCACCTGGTCTAGCAGCCTATGCTTGAACAGGATAATAAAGAAACAATTCTAAAAGGAAAGTAAGCTATGCTGGGCAAGTAAGATTAAGATAACAACAAGAAAAGAACACCACTCAGTGACTTAAAATCTAAGCTTTGCTTGCTGAAGGAGATGATTTGGCTGGCAATTTCTAGCTGTGAAACACAAACACACACAAATAATCTAACTGAAAACTCCATTTGTGTCTGTGAGGGGTACCAGGGGCAACAAGCCTGTATTGAGCTGGGTTTCTGCAGCAAGGCTGCCAGGCTGCCATGTGCAGGAGCTGCCTCACAGCTGCTTCCAGATAACTTTGGTATGGATGTGAACAGCCCAGGATGCTTCAGAAACCTCAGCCTGTCAAAGCCAGTCAGAAGATCCCCAACAGAGAGTGTGACAGCCCTGCTCAAACAGATTTAAGAAAGAGCAACACCGAGAGCAGAGACACACCTGAGGGACTGTGGTTTGTGGAAAGCCCATATCAGAGTGAAGGAAAATGAGCCAAATGCATGGATTGGCGGAGAGAAACCGCTGCATTCCAGCCTCAGCCTCCTGCACTGCCCACCACCTTGAAGGGACTGGGAGAGATTGAGTGCAATGCATGGGAAAAACAAGGTAAGTGGGACCAAGAAGGTCTCAACCTTCTTGGGAGTGGTGTTGGACTGAAATTGAGTTGGAAGGAAGAGGAAAAAAAAAGGTGTTTACCTAAATATTTGTTTAATAGTTTAGTTTTTCTTTTTTTTTCTCAAAGGCCAAGTCAGTAATCAAAAATTTGCTCTAGTTGGTGATAAATTAAATTAAATTCTCCAAGTCAAGACTGCTTTGGCCATGACAAGTTCCCTTACTCCACCTGGAAAAACTGTCCAAGAACAGCCTGCTGGCACAGCTTGTTCATATACCAGTTCCAACTCAAGTTTAGCCTTCTGTGTGATGGGGTTCCTGTCCTCAGCAACAATTGTTTTACTGCCTAATGTAGGTGCCCAGAAAATCACCAATTTCATCATTTTCAGGCAAGGCTGCTTTAGATTTCTCCACATGTTAATTAATGGTCATTTCTGGCGTCACTAATATGTTACAGTGATGTAAGTTTGTTACCAGTTCCTCTGTGTTTCTTTCTGATCTGTACCTGAATTATTTGGAACAGCAAGGATGTAGTTCAGAGCCTTGACTGAGCTTCCCCCCTCCACTCCCCCACCCCCCCAGCTGTTTGTGCTTTCCTTGTTTTCCCTAGGATTTACCAGATTCAGGTGTCATTTGGTCTGAATGATAGTTCTGGGCAAGTTGCATTACATGACAAGCCTAACATCCATTTCCACAGGATCTCAAAGCAGTCTACAGAGACTGATACTAAAATGATCGTCCTGGTTATGGAAAGGCAGCTGTTCTTCAAGCTGCAGAAAACAATCACAGATCAGCTACCTACAGGATAGAAAAAGCATTAAAACCTCAGGGCTCTGAAGCAGGAGAGGGGGAATACTGTCTGCTGGAACTGGATCAATACTTGCAGAAAGATTATACTGAAGATAATTCATGAGCACAGTTTGAAAATAATATTCTGTTTCCAAATGGCATGGTTTTGATTGGAAAAATGAAAGATGTAAGCCATGCATAATGTGGGAGTTTTGAAAGCAGTAAAAATGAAATACTAACTTACATAAGGAAATAGCAGAGAAAAAATGTATAGGGTGGCTATAATTTGGTGATTGTGTGTTTTCTGTGGAGTTTTGTACTGCCTCTTAAAAAGTACGGAAAAAGAGATGGGTTGAACTAGTCTAACCTAGTGTGAGACAGAAAACCCACAGTTATTCTGGTTTTCTATTTTCAACAACTATCATAAGCTTTTTCTATTAAGAATTCATGCCTTAGTCAAAGGACTCAAATAACCACTGTTAATGCAAATGTAATAAAGATATTTATTTGTCTGCCTGGTGGGGTGTAGAAGCTGTGAATCTTCAAAGTGTGGAACAGAGATTAAAAAGTCTTCAGATGGGACAGATTCAATAATGTTAGTGCAGGACCCCAGACCACAGCATTAAGTAGGATTCACTGCTATGAAATTTAGACAAAAACTGGTCAATCTTGTCAATTCTGTGAAAGTATTTACAGTGTAAAGTAGAATAACCATATCCTTCCAGCTGGATAACAATGACAAAGTAACTAATACACTTCTCTGGAGCAAGAAATACCAAGAGCCTGTAAAGGTTAGGAAAGAGCATCAATGGAGCCTTAAGAATTTACACTGGAAGAAAAATATTAGCTGCTTGTTTCTACTTCCACTGGCATTACAGAAAAGCTCCAGTTTGGGTTTTATCAGAGCATGCTCTGCATCTAAAATCTGAGACAAGAATCTGCTCTAGGCTACATTCCTGGCACTGAGATTGGTACAGTTGCACAGTAACATTTTGCCTAGTCTATAAACACTAGCTTAAAATCTCTCTCCTTTCCTGGCATCAAAACAAGTAATTTGATAAAATCAGCTTTCCTTCAAGCAATTTTTTTCCCTGATGAATGTAACACTAATCAAATGCATTTCATCAAAATACTTGGGAATTTGAAAGAAAAAACAAACAAAAAACAGAGCAACAAAATTAATTAGCAGGTCTGACTCACCTACATGCTTTATTTGATGTCAACTGACAAGACTCTGGTTCAGAAGTAAGGAAAGGAAAATTAAAAAGGAATTTAACTTAATTGAAAATATTAAAATGCACGTCTGCAGAAACATTACGTATAATTGGAAGTTTATTTCAAACATATGAACATATTACTTGCTGCTAGTTAATTACTGTTGCAAAGCATATTTTAAAGGTTCAAAGTGCTAAGAACTGCCAGATCTGGCAGCATCTGCTCCTGTAGGAAGTTGGTAAGACAGGGTTTTTTTACACACATGATATTTTCTTCTGCTTTCCAAACTAGCTGCATAAAATAGGACCTATTCTTAGAGTTCCACCCCAAACCACAATAGTGGAATTAATGGATATTTCACCCCTCTAATACCCAAAATGCTAGCAATACAAAAGAAGTCAGATCACAGTGAAAAATTCCCTTATTCCTCCATAATTAATATTACTAAACAAAATAAACTAGAGATATTTTTTTAAAGTGCTGATTTTTTTTAAAAGTGCTGAATATCTAAACTTGTTTTTTCTCCAGATTTTTTATCTGACACTGTGTGCACAGCAGAATTGCTTTCAATTTGTATAAAATACCATAAGAAAAAGCTTAGTCATTTAACACCCTGAAGGCAGCTTAGAACAGAAAGCCAACAGGGTTTTCACCAAGATTTACCAAGACAAAAAGCAAGGCAGATATATTTAATATTCTCCCTCATTTTTTCTGATGAGAAGCTCAGCAGTGTACAGTGCCTTTAAATGAAAGCTGTGATGTAATATTTTTTTTCTTTAAAATGTGTACACACTGATTTCATTCCATAACCCGAATAATTTCCCACATCTCCAGTGCTGTCAGTATAGTTTATAAATCTAATAGTTGATTATGGAAAAGTCACAAACTTGCAGACGTAACACAATCCTATTTCTTTCATGCCTCAGACTCTATAGGGAGAGCGGGACAAAAATTGCATGTGCAGAGAAAAGACTTGTATATTCATGAGGAGCTATCATACATATTAAACAGAAGAGTGCTCCTCAGAAGCTGAAACAACACCCCAGGTGAGAGGAATTTAAAAACCAAGGATCCTGCCTGGTTTGCTTTACATTCTGCTAGGAAGAAATATAGAAAACAACAGAGTTTATTGAACTATTTGGAGCGCCTCTCCTGTTTTTCTCACATGCTCCGTTGGGTTTTGTAATTCAAAGTAATAGCTGTTATAGAAAACTAAAGAACATAAAGAAGTAACTTTCCAAATTGCTTCTGAAGGAGTAACAATTTTAAAATAACTAAGGTATTATGAGAATTAAACGTTCTTTAAGATACCTATGAAGAATGCAGGAAAATAATAAGCTACTATTGCATAACTTTAATTAACCTTACATTTTTTTTAATACCAAAGGGGTACTGAAGATGAGATTTTCAGAAATATTCTTTAGGCAACAACTGTTTTGTCATCTAACACATTCTGGGTGTTACACTAGCATCTTAATTTTCTTAGTATAAACCAGCTTTATTTCTGTAACAAACATACTTTTTCCGTCGAATTCTAATAATTTATTTTGTGACTGCTTAGGGCAATGAACCTAACAACATAATTAACAGTATTTTAAGAAATACCACCAGATTGTCATAAAATACCACCAGATTGTCCCTAAAAAGTCATCACAGTCATCCTATCATGTAGTCACGGTGCTGTTGCACAGCACAGGACATTTTGTGATTGTGGCCTACTTGTCACTAAAATTGAAACTATATTTATCTGTCTGCTGAATCCCATGGGAAGAAGTGCTGGATGAGGGGTCTGGGAGGACTCTTTAAGGAGAGACATGTTCCGGAGGAAACTGAGCAGGGGACAAACAGACCCCTCAGGGGTGGTGCAGGGCACTTGAACCATGGCCAAGGTGGGCCTTAGGGCAAAGGGACTGGAAGATGAGGGGCTGCACTCATTTGGCTACAGAAAAAAGGTAAATTTGTCAGTCCTTAATCCCTTGGGGGAGGAATCTGTTCAGTGGCTGTGGCTGTACTTATGCTGCAGTGTTGTTGCAAAGTATTTTACCCCCTGCTCTCCTGACTCTGTTCCTGCCACCATTTTTCCTTTGTTATAAATCAACGGATGCACTAAGCAATAATCCTGGAGAGGAAAACAGAAAAAGTGACTCCTGAAGAAATTGTTAGAAGCAATTCACGTTTATTTTCAGCTCAGCAGGGTAGCAGGTTCACTCTTTGGCAGCTATTTACACAGCAACGTAACACTAGGAGCCGTGCTCCAGTTTTCTCCAGGTACAAACATAAACCACAGAAGAATTTAGGTTAGAAAGGTCCTATGGACATCATCTGATAACTTGCAAAAATAGGCCAGCTTCAAACTTCAGGCTAACTTTCAGCTTTGGTGCATGTTACCAGTGTCACAAAAGAGGGGAATAAACTCAGAGCTTGCATGAGCTCACAGATTACAAGTTCACCTCTCCCTAGGACTTCAAAACAGCAGTGACAGTGCTCAAGTACCTCTGAAAATGGCTGAGAGACTCCAAGAAATCTCTCCTCCCCCTTGTCCTCACTTTGAAGACTGTCCGTCTCTAGGGGAGGGCTATGGATGTGAACATCACCAGAATCATCCTGAATGGAGCCAGGAGCAGCACTCAGACCTCCTGTGGCAGCTGCAGCGCAGCAGGTGGCACAGGAGCAAGGAGCACAGCACTTCTCAGAGAAACTTCACAGGAATCAGGACTTAGCACAGCTCTCCAAAGAATACTCCCTCAGACAAGGGCCACAGAGGTCACTGAGCAGATTTCTCACAGATCCATGGGGCAGGGACTTGACAGCTGGAAGCATGGATTGCACCATTCAGCAGAACAGCACGGTTCTGTGCAGGGCTGGTGGACTCGATCCTGTGGGAGACAGAGCACACAAGCAGGGCGACACCACAGAGGGATGCCCACTTTGGCAGGGGGAAGAACATCTCACATCTTTGGAGGGAAGAGACCTGCTGCAGTTAGACTTCATGAACTGATGTCAGGGAGGATCCATCCTGGGGCACTTGTGATGCCTGGAGCTCAATGTGAGACTTGCAGTCCACCAGTCTCACACTGGGCTCTCCATTTCCTATCACTACAGAGATAAATGTTCTGTTCCACGAGGGACTTTTTGCTTTTCTACTAAAGGCATTTGGGACAGAAAGTATAAAGTGTCCCAGTTAAAGTATCCAGTTGGGTATCTGTATGGGTGTGTGAAATGTGGAAGCCTCTGCTTCATTAAGGTTATCCAATCAAGGTCTCGTTCAGTGCAAAGGAGCATAATGAGGACAAAATTATGAAAAATAAATCCACAGACACAAACATTCAAGAAATAACAGACAAAACTGTAAAGACCAAAAGTTTTCAGCTACTAATTGATGGGTCATCAAAAGCCTCCAGGCACAACTTTGGAGAGGAGCACCCTGGGCTTTGTGACAGATAAGAAAGTTGGGGTGAAAGTGGAGCAGGAGAATTTGAGTACATTCAAGGCGGGCCTCTGTAAAACTTGTTGAGGAACTTTTAGGGGACGAGGAGGAAAGAGAGGGGAGGAGGTGAAGCAAGGGATGGGTCTGAGCCTCTGGAAGCAGGTGGTGATTGCAGGCACAATCACTGTGTCACAGTCCTTTGCTTGCATGCGTGCTGTCTCTGGCAGGACCTACAGACAGGAATGTAGTAGCTGTGTCCATTAGCCTGGGATAGAGACTCCCAGGTCTACATGCACCTCACTGGGCTCTGGCAGCTGGGCAGGAGGAAGCCCTTAGCTACATGGCCCTTAGCCATGGCCACTCTGAACGTCCCTTAGCATCTGTGTTCATTGCTGGCTGACTTCTGTTGAATATCAGGAGACTTTTCGTGGCAAAGGGGGAAGAATCTAAAATTCAGGTGTTTTATCTAAAAGTACAAAGGAAACACCATACTCGCTTTTCGTCAGGCAGTTTTGAGCTGTCTTCCCAGGCCCAGTCCCCGTGGGTGTCCCTCTGTAAACCAATCCAGTGGGATTTGGTGTGTAGTACCTGGAAGTCCTAGGAGGGATGGAAAGGCAGAGAGATCAGTAGACTCAGAGAAACCAGGTCAAGTCATGGGTTTTGAAGGGTAAAGAAAGAAGCACTGTATGAGAGAGAAAATTTTGGGGCCATTTCTGAGTGTGAACACCTATTCCCTTCCTTCCTACAGGGACCTGTTTTCTGAGACTTGGCATTTCAGAGTGCCAGGCAGCTTTCCCAGCTGTGGGTTCTGAGGGCTGAACTCATGACAAACAAAACTCAGCTGAGTCAGGCAGAAAGAAACAAATCTCTCTTGCAAAGTATCTAAGGGAAAGCCTTGTCTTTGCCAATGCAAAGGAGGTGGTGGGTGGGTTCCAGGAGCCTTTTACACTCTCCCTTCCTCCCAGAGGGAAGGAGCTGCCAGAACTGTGCCTGGGACTTGCTCCTACTTCGTCCTGCCCTTGGCCCTGCAAAGGCACCCACCATTTCACTGGTATTGCTGGTCACCAGGAGATGAGTTCCCTGTGCCCAGCGGGATTCCTGGCTGGAATTCCAGTCCTTCTTCTCCTTGGAGAAGGCGTAACACCTGCCTCTGTAGGTCACCCACTGCTCAGGGCAGCATGGACATGGGCAGCCATGGACATGGGCAGCCTGAAAAAGAATCATACATGTCTCTTCCCACTCATAGTCATGCCCAGTTCCTTACAAACACATTTCACAAATGCATTCTTTCAGAAAATTATTCTCCCCAGTTACAATTATGCCATCCCTGGGGCTTTTCTGAGACTGGCAAAGAATCAGAGTCTCTGAAGAATCCGTGAAGGGCATCCATTATCCAGATGGAAATAGGCATGAGAGCAAGTCTTTTTTAAAAGATAAGAGATTCATGTTCTTCTTGGACCAGTGAGCAGATTTCAAGAGCTCTGCTGTGCTCCCTGACAAAGTTCTACAGACAAATGAAGTATTTTCAGTGAAGGAGATTTATTTACCCTTGGTAATAAAATGCCCTGTTATTCCCAGCAAGGCCATGAAGAGGATCCCTAGAATCACTTGAACTATCCAGCAGGTAGTAGATTGTTGCAGCCTGAATTGCTGCTAGTAAAGTCCAGGGTAAAGAAGCAAAAAGAGCCTTTGTATAATATCCACAGATATTTAATTCAGCCACACAGGATGAGATGTTCAGAGTCCCAGAGCACCCACAAGTCGAGAGTCCAGGTTCCTCTCTGTCCCCAGAGGGCCGGGCTGACCCGTGCTCTCAGGCAGTACCAAGATGATGGCCAACAGGGGAATAGGAGGGAGTGGCTCAGAGACATAGGAACAGACATAGGAACAGGGGAAGGAGCCAATGGGGTCTTAACAGCTTTTTGAGGGGAGATTCTTGTGTCTCCTTAATTTCGGGGATGCTCCCCAAGGCCTCCACAGTAGATGAAACAGAAGAACATAACAAGAAGAAGAAGAACATAAATGTGAGAAAGGTGAGGTTTTCTTTAATGGGACCAGCTCCAAAAATACAATTCATGTCAAACTGCAGTGTCAGTTTACCTCAAGCCTGCACTCATGTCAGAGTCCAACAATGTTTGACAGGGTTCTTTTTGATATTCCACACACTCATAATTTAACCTTTAATTACAAATTTGCTTATTTGAAGATGTGATGTTTCATGAGATTCTGATTTAGCAGAATCAACCACAGCTATGTGTTGGAAGCACAATACAAGAGCAAACTAACAGAATGTAGCAATTTCAATAAAGACACGGATCACAATACAAATGCCATTCTTACTGGCAGAATTTATGATATGTTCACTATTGCAATGCTGGCTAGCACAAGAAAGAAATATGTATCAGGCTAATCAGGCTATATATATGTATACACACTGTCCCCATGCTGGTCTGGTTAACTTAGAAAGACATTCACGCTCTTTTGATTAACTCATGAACCAAAATTCACATAGCCAGCTGATATAATCAGCTGATCCACCCAACTGATACAAATGTTAATCAAAAAAATTCAGTCACTGCATACTTCATCAGTACATTGCACTTTCCTCTGAGAGTCCCTCCCTTGAGACTTACCCCATTATAGGGGCCTATTGATCAGTCACAACTCAGCTTTCCATCTGAAGGGAAGTCCAAATACCATGAGTGTTTTGATACAGCACCAACTGAAGTTCTTAGATCACTCTGTTGGAGCTGCAAATCTGCAACTTTAACCTACCTTCAACTGCCCATCCTGCCCAATCTCAAACAGCAGGACAGAAAGGAAAACTTAGCATACAAATGCACATCTCTAATTCAGACATGAAATCTGCTAGACTGCTTATTTACTAATGCATGTATCTTTTCCATTATTAACAGACTTTATTCTTGATGTCCCTGTTCCCCTCTGTTCTTTGTATTCGCTGTTTCTTGGCAGTTCTGTGTTTCACATTCAGAGAGAAGTGCTCCTTTTTATCCCTGTCACACGCTTTTAAGTGTTGCTTTTTTAAACTTTGCTTTACTTGGAATTTAGAAGTCCCATCTGTCACAAAGCCTGGATGTGGATCTGGATTTCCCTGAGGGTCAGTTGAGCTTTCCTCACAGCACTTTGGAATAATTTCTAATGAGAGAGCATATTATTAGCAGAAAAGTAATATACATAAGGAATGATGTCATACATCAGCTTTTTGGAATACCAGATGGTGTAAGCAATGACAATAGCTCACAAAGAGGTTGATCTTTAGTGATTAAACTGCTGCTCTGATGGATGCTCCATAAATCATTGAGGGAAACTTGCTTTGACAGGGGAGTGAAGTAATCTAGCATTCTTCACATCCCATAAATAAGCAATTTAGGCTTGACCAAGATGAAAAACGTGAGAAATCAAATTTCCTCATTTAGCAAACAGGTAATTCTAGTGGGATAATTTACAGATTGCATTTCTCTTTCACTGCAAGCACCATCAATGAAAGCAATGCAGGTGCGTTTGATCCGTATCAACATCCTTAATTATATCCATTTATTTATTTATACTAACAACACAGCAAGACACGAGAGTTCAAGAACTGAGACAAGAAAATTAAGGGGGGGGTTACCTTAACTCCACAGGAGGAAGCCAAAATGTAACAGTAGAACAGGTGGTGCCTGTGTCCTATTCTCCATATGGGACTCTGCGGGATGGCAAAGCAACCATTCTGACTGAAACAGGGCAACTGCAAGATGAGAAATAATTATTGTGGTGACCCACACAGGAAACTTGAATTCTTCCACTCCAGTACAAAGCTCTACCATTTCAGATTTGTAGTGACAGCCAGGGCAACCTGTTCCTGCCATGATTGCACCAAACTCTGAGCTATTTCTAGTGTCACGTTCATGGAGCAAGGGAATATATTGAAAAAGTTCAGTCTGTGGAATCCATTACAAAAATCATATGCTTGTACTGCCAGCCCTTTTCCACAACAACAATTTTACTGACCTGTCCAACAGTATCAGCCTTTCCACTCAACTCTTTGATTTGTGTTCACATTTGCTTAAGGCTAGGTCAGAACTTCAGACAGAAAATAGAAACTATAGTATCTTCAGAACATGAGACTTCACAAATCATTAATTATGTTAATTCTGAGAATTATTAAAATTTGAAAATATAATTCTATTCAAATGTGTGATTATTTTTGCTTTATAGGCTACCAGGAATATAAATGCTTAATTTTCAAACATATAAATATTTTCTACACCTTTTCTTAATTTCCTTTCCCTTCTTTTTCTTCTTATACTCCATCTGTTTTTAAGAACACAGAGAAGAACTGGTCAGGGTAGTAATCATGAGATGCTGGAGTTCCTGAAAAGAAGAGAAAAATACAAAAACAAAATCACAATCAAGCCTGCACTTTAAGAGAAAAGACTTTGGTCTGCTCAGGAGTCTGTGTTCATGGGAGAAATCCCATGGCAGAGAGTCCAATAGAGAAGATGGGATTGGTTTTCAAGGAGCAGCTCCACTGAACTCAAAAATGTCTGTCCCAAAAAAGCAGGATACATAACAAAGGTGGCAGCAAATGTCTTCAAGAAGACAGGGAACTACAGGACAGTCAGCCTGACACAAGAAACTGACATTTAAAAATAAATCTTTACAATAAACCTTTGGCTACTGAAAGGAGCTCCTTGGGCTTGGACAGGTTGCCCTGTCTTGTGCTGTGTGGCCTAATAAGGTCTAAGGGAGATTTTTCACAGCCTCCACATGCAAAGATGTCCTCCTCCCTCCCTCACTCCACTTTGTGTGGTGTGTGGTTTAAGGGGCTGGCAGGTCCACACCAGCTTCAGGGACAGTCCTGTAGGAGTGAGCTGCAGGATGCTGTTGACCCATTTTCATAGAATAATTCTGTGACTTTTGATATTTCAAACTCATCCAGACAGGGTAGTGATTCAGGGGGCAAAACAAGCTAGAACAGTTCCTCCTAGAATCAATTGTGCACACAGCAGAAATCATACAAAGGATGAACACTGACTGAACACAGAACTTTAACCCTGTTTTACAAGTTTGTGGCTCATTGTAGGCAGATTTTTGACATAAACATCAGACTTCTCCCACTTGCCAGCAAGCTGGATCTAAATTCTGCCCCTACATCCCTGATTTCTTCACTGTGCTGCTGCAACTGATTGTATATTCTATCAAAAAAATTTAAATACAGAATGCAGGATTTAATTCAATAAAGTCAATAAAATCAATAATTCAGTGTAAGAGATTAGGTAACTACACCTATTAAACCTAACTCATCAAACTAAATGCTTTTCTCCAGCTTGGAGCTGAAGTACATTTGTTCCAAAAATACACATTCAAAAAAACTCCTTTGATCACAGACAATTCAACTTGTATCTAGCTCATCTTTTTTTTTCTCACAAATGGTAAACCACAGTAAATCCACACTTTGAAAAGATAACACCAGCTCACAGGAAATGCTTTTTCTGAAGATATTAATTTAAACCAGGCAGGAAACATCAGCTTGTCTTGAAGACAGGCTGAGGTCAAGAGTTGAGAGCTGCAGCTCAGCTGTGGACATGCTATTGGTGCAAAGAAAAAAGTAACAAGTGACCACGACCAGGCTCAGGCATAAATATCTAATTGCTCTCGTTCTTGTTGCAATGATTCAGGTAGAAAGTTAAGAAAGATTTCCTGGTGGCAACAGGTCTGCTATAGCCTTTCCACATCAAAATATTCTCTTCTTACCTACCCAAGCATCATCCTTCACCTTCATGTACTGAATATTGAAGAACTAATCATAGGAAGCTGATCAAATAAAAAAATATTTCTGCAAGGTCACGTGGAAGTTGAGCACATCCACTTCATTACAGTCACCCAATCAAGGTCCATTTAAACGCATAAGAGCATAATAAGCTACAGAGACAGAAACCTGGTGCACATAAACTAAAAGAGGGAGCATTTTCCACATAATATCATAGGATGGATGTGAAATTCTGCATTATTTTATTTCTGAAACTGTTGTACATGAAAAGTTTAGCAAATGAAAAATCAAGACAGGCAATTTGTCTTTCATCCCTTCATTATTTATTTTGGGTTTAACATCAGCATGAACAATTCCTCTCGGTGATCCTCATGGATCCCTTCCAACTCAGGGCATTCTATGACTCCATGATTCCATGGAGGAAAATGCCCCTTGCAGAAGGGGGGCTCTTTAAAAACAAGGCAAGAAGGAAACACTAGCTCACCTCCTTTTATCATAGATAGAAAGACCTGTTAAACCATCCACAAATATGAGAGTAACAGGAAACTTATGTGAAAAAAGTACCCTTTTTATATGTCTTGGGCAGTTGGGAGGGATATGTGTGGATTTTTGCTATTTCTTGATGGTGCAGCACCTGCTATAAATAAAACCACAAGCTGTAGGAGGTAGCACATAAACCAGTGCACTCTCACATTCTCATGACTAAACCAAAGCCCTCACCAAAAATACAATTCTGTGAATTCAGAAAAGCAAGAGTACTGCAGTACTTCTCTTCCATGTGGCTGAACAAGAGTCCTTTGCAACATGCCCACTGTAGCACAAAGATTTTGCAGTTCAAAGACTTTCAAAGTTCATATTAATCATACGTGGTTCAAAAAATTCCAAGCATGGTGAAGCCAAATCATACCAGGAAAATTTAATATCTGTTGTCTGTTGTCATGTTTTGGACCACTTTTTTCACTCTCTGATGGCTCTGGACAGGATTTCCTCATCCTTAGGAGATCCATTGGATCTAATTCAGTCTCTCACAGAAAAGGTGATCAGATGCCTGAAGAAGACAGGTAGGAGATAAGGCTTTATGTGCCATGAAAGCTACCTTTAAGAAGAACAGAGAAACAATTAACCAGAAACTAATTAAATTATGCAGATGGCCCTGTCATCTTTGAGAAAATTAAATATAATAATAAAAAGGCAACATTTTTGATGGGAAAAAATATTCAAATTAAACAACTAAAACAAAGTCTATCACTAAAAACTGAAAATCCATGATTCTCCACAAAACAACTAAAAAATTTCCACCAAGCCCTCAGTGGGTTCACTAAGGAGAAATTGATGCATCAGTCTACATTGATTCTAAAATGGAGACTGCTATGTGGAAAAGATTTCTGTATAGGCAACTTTAAAAAGCAGGGAGAGCAGTTAAATTAGGGTAACTCCACATGTACAATTACATGATGCCAGTATAAAATTTATTATAATTTAATTTCAGTTACTTCCAAACCAAAATAAATTAATCCGGGGAGGACAAATCGGAGTAAGAATGCTTACATTCTTAGAATGACTAAGGCCACTTTATTGAAGGGAAATGAAATCACATCTTCTCATGCAGCAGGAAAAGCCTTTCTGTGGGCAAATTCATAAGCAGGGTCTTGGCACAGATTTGCTTGCAGGGGAAACCAAAGTAGATCTTATGTTGGAGGCTGTGAGGTGCTCAGCATCTGAATTCCCATGGATTGCCTTGATCAGAGCTTTCACAACAGAAATAAAATATGAGCATTTGTGTAAAGCAGAGCATTTCTTTCTGTGCTCTGAGAACAGTGCTGCATCTGTTACCTTTAGCTCTCTGTTTAACAAGGCTCCCTGTGCATTATTTATCAGGTCTGCAGCAGCACTGGGGATGCTTTCACAGCTCTGGGATTGTATTACCTGCCACACATCCACCTTTCCCAGGCAAGACCTTTCTGAATACCCATTCTTCAGTGGGAGGTATGAACCAATCAAATGCTTTTTTAAATGAATAGTTTATTCATCAAAGATAACTGTGAATTTGACCTAATTTACCAGGCAGCTTTGAATCTGTTTTCAAGTGAGGGAGAGAGAAAAGGATGTTATTATTTTACCATTTGGAAAATAAACTATCTCAGTTCTCCAGGTCAGAATTACAAAAACTGGTTTATGAAGATCCAGGTGGCAATTAGCCAACACCATGGGAAAAGTCAGAAGCTGACTGTTTCCTCTTGAATGGACTTTGCAATGTCCCAGTGTATAGTGGTGACACATGTACTGTATGAACTCATATTACATTTATTTATGGAAGAAAACATCATTTCTTACAAAGCCTAAGTGACATAGAAAGAACAACTATTTCATTCATGTCATTTTGCATTAAAAATAGAAAACTTCTTACCATTGTCTTTGGAAGAAGACCAACAAGTTTTGATGGAAAGCAGAATGGAAAGAGTCATGCTAAGTGGCGGGATGCTGAGTGAACACCGAATCCACTCTTCACACAGAATGGTAAAATTATTCCTTTAATGTGTATTTTGTCTTTTTTCACAAGGACCTTTAATGCTCAAAGTGCCAAAATAGTAAGAGAAAAAAACCCCTAAGATACTGTCAATTTTAGAAACAGAAGTGAGAATTTTTTTTTTCATAGACTGATTCTGCTTCTTTTTAAATGAAAGTAAAATAGCCACAACTTCCAGTGCATAATTTTTATGATGTCTCTATGTCCATTAAAATCAATGATCAAAAAATTTCACATAAGCTTTGGAGCACTCACCCGACCTGCACACAAAGCACACTCTGCATGAAGATGTATGACATTTGTGTAACAGCTTCTGCATGCACAGACATGAAGGGTTTTGCTTGGTTTTGTTGTTGTCGGGCAGGGAGGTGTGGGGATTGGTTTTTTGTGGGTTTGTGTGTTTGAATACAGTGCCCATGCTCCCAAGGGAAGCTAGAGTATAAAGCACTGGAGAAATCCCAGAGAATTATTGAATACCATCCCAGCATGTTCCCCAGGACATCTCCTCTTTAAAATACCCAACTGATGCCAACAGATCCAACTGATCCCATTTTCCTGGGACAGAAAAGATGGGGAAAAATTTCCAGAAACCTCATGGTGGGTTGACTGTGGCTGAATGGTACGTACCCATCCAGCCACTCTATAATTTCCTCTTGTTAACTGGACAGGGGAGAAAAAACATAACAAAAGGCCTCCAGGCCAAGATAAGGACAGTGAGAGATTGTTCACCAATTACTGCTATGGGCAAAAGAGACTCAACTTGAGAAAAATTAGTTTATTGCTAATCAAATTAGGAAGTATAATGAGAAATAAAACCAAGTCTTGCAGCACCTTCCTCTACCCTTCCCTTCTTCCCAGGCTCAGCTTCACTCCCAATTTCTCTACCTCTTCTCATCCAGCAGGGAGAATGGGGGTTGTGGTGAGTTCATCTCACATTGTCTTTGCTGCTCCTTCCTCCTCAGGGGGAGGACTCCTCACACTTTCCCTGCTCCAGTGTAGGGTCCCTCCAAAGGAAAGTTAGTCCTTCAAGAATTTCTCCAACATAAGTTCTTCACAAGGGTTGTTTTAATGAAGTGCTCCAGCATGTCCCTTTCCATGAGGTGCAGTCCTTCTCCAATGAGGGCTCCTCTCTCCACAGATTCTGCCAGGACAGATTCTGCTCCAGCACAGGCTTCCCTTGGAATCACAGCTTCCAGACATCCCCCTGCTCTGGCATGGGCTCTTTTAGGGGCTGCAGGTGGATCTCTGCACCCTCCCTGCCCTCCAGGGACTGCAGGGGCTCAGTCACGGAATCTCAGGGAAATCCCAGCTCTGGAGCAACTCCTGCTCCTCCTTCTGCCCTGCCCTGAGTGTTTGAAGAGCTGTTCCTCTCACATTCACACTCCTCTCTTTCACCTGCTGTTGTGCAGTATCTTTTACACTTTTTAAAATATGTAATCACAGAGGTGCTACCAGTGTTGCTGAAGGGCTCAGCCTTGACCAGCAGCAGGTCCGTCGTGGAGCTGGGGGAAGCTTCTGGCATCTTCTCACAGAAGTCACCTCTGCATTCCACCCCATCACCAAAACCTTGCCACACAAACCTAACACTCCTTTAACTCAAGTTTCTCATTACATTTTCTACAGCTTCCTTTACTCCCAAATGACCACTGGCAGAATACCAACAGGTTGATTTAACAATAATGATAACAGTTTCTTGTGTCTGGCATGGAGATTTTATAGATGTTTGAAGAACAAAGGGATCCCTTCCAACATACGCACCTCGTTCTGAGCTTGCAAAATATTTAGAAAGGGAAAACTCTGAGACTTCTTTCTCCTTTACCAAAATATGAAAGGACCCTTCAGAGGACTGTGTATTCCCTCACCAGGCTGTGCACATCAACACCAGCAACATCAGCATAGAGTTCAGGCACCACTGGCTCAGGCACCTGCAGCACTGTGTGCCCATTGCTGGTCTTCATGGCTGTTTTCAGGGAGCACAAGAGCTGTGCTGGGGAAGGCCGGTCAGCTGCACTCCACTGCCAGCAGGACTTCATGATGCAGTACCTGTAAATCAGGAAATGATGAAATTATGCCTTCATGCAAAGAAATGTACCTTAGATCTTCCCTTTGGATACTTTGTTTACTTCAGAGAATATCCTATCACTTAAAAAAGAAAAATCATTCCCCAGCAGTGCTGTACCTTGCAAGGAAGCACTGGAGCAGCAAATTGCAAGGGCACTTAAGCAAACGGTAACAAGTGTCATTTCCAACAGAAGGAAACGGAAAAACGTGTCATTTTCAACAGAAAGACAGAAAGCTTTTGGCCACAGAAGTTTTATGCAGCAGAACTCAGTAAGGAGATGTGGCAGACACAGATTACTCTCAGTATCGTCTAGACTTAGAAATCTTGTGTAAAATCTCATTTTCTATGTCTCATTTCCATTTAGCTCTGCCAACTTCATGTTCAATTGTCCATAAAGCAAGTGGCTTACATGGTTTGCTGGCAGCTCGAGGGCTGCTTCATAATGTTCTGCTTCTGCAGGTATGATAAGATGTCAGAAGGTGGCACCTCAGGATATGGTGGAGCACCTGGAAAGGCAAAAGGAGTAATGGTAGAAAACTCTATGGCAATGGTTGCAGAGAGCAGCTTCTGTGCAAGACTGCCTTCCTTCCCTACCAAAACCTGGGTTTTTTCCTACCACAATTCACATTAACAGAAGGCCTAAAAGGAATTGATGAGACTTTGCAAATTGGAAAAAAAGAGGGTGCTTATTTAAATGGCCTAACTTTACACTCTAAAATTTGAGATTTTGGGTCTTGTTAATTTGCTGCTTCCTTACAAAATTTTTTTTATTAGCCTTAAATCTTCTTACCTAATGTAATCATTTCATACAGTAGAATTCCAAAAGACCATCTGCAAGAAAAGAAAACAAAGTGATGTTGTTTGCTGGCTTAAATACATAAAAACAACTAGACATGGCCTGCAGAGAGGAGAAAGAAAGAGCTGAAAAAGTGGAGTGTTAGGCTGAAATTAGATCTGCCTTACTGTGAATTTCAGGACATGAAATGATACATAAAGGAGTGAAAGAGACAGGTGAACTTCTAGCCCCAAAATGAAGCCATACATGTCTGCCTTGGTGGTAGGAGGTTTGCTCAGGAGCCTCTCTGGTGCCTGCCACTTGACAGGCACTTTCCGTGTGACTGAGCTGGCAGTGTGTGTGTGAGTTTCGTAGGCCAGGCCCAAACCACAGAGCTTGGCAGTGAAGTTGTGATGGAGAAGGACATTCCTGGCAGCAATGTCACCATGGAACAAGTTCTTTTCTTCAAGATAAGCCTGGGAAATTGGAAAAGAAAGAAAACAGGAAATTTAATTGATACAAATTTTCACTGAGTTTATGCTTGTCTTCAACACTGTGGAGTTACATGTGCTCACCACCAACATAATGGAAGCATACTTTCACAAAGCCTTTATTCTCAGTGCTTAGGCCAAGAAGACTTAAGCCACCATGCAAACTCGCGTGGCAATCAAGTAAGAAGGAAAAAATGCCACCAACCTGAGCAGACTTACCAGAGCTGCTGCAACCTGCTGTCCAACCTCATATACCTGTCTCTCAGTGAGGTCATAGGGGACGCCATCCATTGCCATTACATCCTAGACACAAAGTAAGAGACCTTGGTTCAAACAAATGCCACAGCAGTAGGATTGTGGGGAATGTTTCCTTCTAATCTATCTAATCTTATGCTCCTCCTTCTCACAATTGCTCATAAATTGACTGAAATGTAGGAGGACGTGGATGGGTGATGCTGAGGGTATGTTGAGTAAGACAAATATATCAGAGACACTAGTAGGCAAATTGACACGTGGGGAAAAAATTAATGTTAGACAGAAATTGTCAAAATGACAGTGAAGAATGACAATCCACACAGATGAATGAAAGATATACTATAAATTAGAATGGTGAGTAAAAAACCACATTTTAACACATGGCTTGGGCACCTGGTATGAGACTAAAAGTCCATCTCTCCTGCCACCCTGCCTGTAACAGTGAGAGATGAGAGAGAGAATAAGGTAAACACACAATGTTCTTCCTGTGCCATTTTACAGCCCACAGACACATTCTACTTAAAAACTTCCTTAGATGGTTATGGTTTTAACATGTTCAGTAACCTTTAGGTTACCTTCCATAACTGACCTCATATGAACTGTCAGTATCCACAGCAGTCAGTGGCAAGACATTCCAATAGTCAAATCCTCAGATCATGAAGAATCAGCTCCATTTGTTTGTTTTGAACATGACACGTACTAGCTTTATTTCCTACCACCTGGACCTTCTGCTGAACAGGACAGGAAGCAATCCTTCTCTATTTAGAGTTTCAGATGTAGGAGAGTGATGGATTTACACAGTAACAGCAGAGTTTTCTTTCTGTGCCTTTTGTAACAATGCGTCATAGAATCAGAATATGCTGGAGTGGAAACGACCCACAAGGACTACTGAGTCCAGCTCCTGGCCCTGCACAGGACATCCCAACAACCCCACCCTGTCCCTGACAGTGTTGTCCAAACACTGCTGGAGCTCAGACAGCCTTGGAGCTGTGACCATTTCCTGGAGCACCTGTTCAGTGCCCCACCACCCTCTGTGGGAAGAATATCCTCCTGCTATCCAATCTAAACCTCCCCTGATATTTAGACTCTTTTTTAGCTTGAGTTAACATTTTCAGTGGACTGCATATTTTCACACTGTCAGACCTCATCCCACCATATTTTACCACTCATCAGCAATGGGCAGACATGAAGCCATCATTCATCATTCATGTAAGAAACTTCTTCCTGTGCATTACTTTATTTTTAACTATGCTGAATTTCATCTGTTCTTTTTATTGACGAGTCTCTCAATCTTGGAAGATCCTTCTGCAATTCCTTTGGGTCTGCACTTGGCTTTACTGGCTGGAATCATCAGCAAATATCCTCACGTCATTGTCATCCCATTTTTAGGTTATAAATACACGGAATGAACAGCACCATGTCCTAGATAGCTGACCTCCCTTCAGTGCAAGTGCCAATCTTTCATTCTTATATTCTATTTCCTGTCTTTTACCAATTAGTTATCATCCCATGACCTTCCCCTGTGTTGTAACTGCTCTGCTTTCTTAAAAGCATTTGGAGTAACACATGATTTAAAACTTTAGAAATTCAAGTGGCTTTATAAATTCATTCTAATTCCAGTGCCTGCAATGCCCTTCAATGGTCTGCCAAGCTGGACCTGTGTAGAACTTCTTTGGAGCATGGAAATAGTTTTGATTGATATAGAGGGATGCATGGAGAGATGAAAAAAAGAATTTATGATTTATGGATAGATATGTACCTTAGGAATTTAAGAAGCTATTCTGTCATCATTTCTTTTGACTCACCTTCCGACATGTCCACAGAAATGTCAGCAGATCACCAAGAGACACATCTTCCATGATCATATAAAGTGGGAGCTGGTCTACACAACACCCAACCAATTCAACCAGGTTCTCATGATGGCCAAGATTTTGATGGAATTTAATCCTTCCCAAGAAATCCTTTACTTTCTGAGGACTAGCTGGATCTGAGAGAACAAAAAAAACCAAATTGAAAACAAAACAACAACAAATGGAAGCAGCAAAGAACAGATTGACAGCTAAAACCAACATAGTCAGCAATCTTTAATCCTACCAAGACATTCCTACAAGAACATCTCGGACTTACTGTACTGAACATAGCTGGTTCTTGCCCAGTACTGATGGCAACGCTCTGCCCAGCACCACGTCTGGGATACAGAGACTGTAACAAAGTGGACCCTGACCACGGGCCATACCTTGCAAGGCTTTCAACACCACAGCCTTAGTCTTCCCAGAGATCCCAGTTTCCAACTGTGCTCTGTAGATGCTCCCATAGGCACCAAGTTTTATCAGCTCCAAGCTGTCTGGTAAGAGTTTCTCTCGTGGTATCTCTAATTCTTTCAGAGTCAAGGATTCAGAATTTAGCAGGCTCTCCACAGAGCTCTCACTCAGCTGGATGTAGCGGTTCTCTGTTGAGAAGGGTTCCTGCGGATTCTTTCTTGTCACTGACAAATGCAAACACATATAATGCATAAAAGCAGACAGATGAACTCTTGTAATAGATGCCAGTGCTCATCCTTCCATGCTCTTTAATTTTTGCTACACAGTGTTTCAGAAATCAGGGCAAAGTAAGGAACTGTTATTGTATCCTACTTATCCTGGCCCTTGAAGAGGACAAAAAATTTATCTCCCACTCTATTTGATGAAAAGACAGAACCAGTCTAGAAATTTCTCCCATATTTAAGTACGTAACCTTTATAGATAAGACACATTTGGACTTCATTCTCACGTGCTCAAGCAATGAACATTTTCTTTTATTACCAGTTCTCAATTATTTCTCTTAATATAGGCTCAAGATCTGTTTCCCTCTACACACACAGAATTAGTTCAGAGCTGTATTTTCATTTCCATGCAGCCACACGTGTACCAACAAACCTTTCCCTACCCCCTCACCAGTTCTAATTCACCCAGTTCTACTACCTACTACCCCCTCACCCTGTTCTACTTCACATTATCTCCACAGGAAGAGGGTGACAGCAGCTGGAAATTAAATTTCTTAAATGGCAGTATAGAAAATGGATTAAGTAGATGTAATCTACATCAAAATTACTATCATTCATAATTACCCTGGTAAAACTCTCCTTGCAGCAGCCTCCAGGAGCTGTTGCATAAATACACTTTGCAGCTCTTGTGATGTTACCACAGCATGTTAAACAGCCCACTTAGCATGATGCTTTAGATTTTCTCAGATCCATCTATACTACAGCTTCCACCACTGCTGCTGCAAAATGAAGTAAATCAGTGTTCACAATTTTTCTAATGTTTACTGGATTGCTGAATACCACTCAGGATCCTCATAAATGGTTTTGCCTAACAGCTCAAGTGATGGAGAAATAGAATTGGCTTCTGGCTGTATTGGCCATATTGTATTGGCTGAAACCAATACTCTTTCCTCTGGTTGAAAAGCATTTTTTTACCTTGGGTTCCGGCTGGTGCTGATTGCTCCTGCTTTGCTCGCAGGCCACGGCAGTGGAGCCAGAGGATCACAGTGAGCACAATGACAAAAACTCCCACCAGGAGAACTGGGACAACGATCACTTCCGTTTGATATTCACGCACAACTGACAGCAGAGAAAGAAAATGGAAAACCAAGAGGAGTAAGGAGCACACTAGTTCTGTATACCATGTAGCAACAATCGATTTCAGTAACTTCCAACCCCAAAAGTGTATGTTCCATCCTCTGGAACAGCTGAACACTGTTAGTGCTGCCACCTTATTTTTCAAAGGTGCTGAGTACCTAAACTGCATGAAATCACTAAGACTCCCACACCTAAGGTCACTTATTTAGATGCTTTAATATTCAGGCCAGGAATTGTAGCCATTTGAAGTCACATCCACCAGTGAAACAGAAACAGCACTGGCAGCAGGACAGCAGGGAGATGGGACAGGCTGGATATTGCTATGTCATCATGTGCAATTACAGCTCCAGCTCCTTCCAGTAAAATTATACAGAGAATTTTAAAGGAAACTAGGTGTGGTCACCTTTGGAATTTGACTGGAAGACATTGCAATTAGCAAGCCTTCTGAACATAACTATCTTTCTCATGTCCCCAGATTTGGAGGTAGTTGAGACCATTTTTTCCATTCCCAAAGATGGCAGAAAGTCATGAAATCAAAATCCCAAAAAACTGGTCCTTTGGGAAGCTGCAGGGAATCTTTAATGACTGCTGTAGATCTCATTCGAAGCTAGCAATTCTCTGAAATGGCTAAAATTATGTGAGATTAATCCAGCCACAGAGGCTTCATCCCCACAAACATTTCTTCCCTGAAACACAACGCAGGGAAAGCTCCATCAAATCTTTCTGTGTGGGCTGGGATGCAGTGGAGGAGAAGAAAGGGATTGGCACACTTTTTAGTGAACCTGGCCTTCCTGCAAGAATGTGAAATCTTATTAAAGGAATGTGTGAATCTTACCACATAGCTTGTCATTGCTATTGCACTCCAGCAGCCTCCGTGAGAATCTTTTCACATCCCCTGCCATGTTCAGTTACAAGCAAGCAGGTCTCCAGCCCCCACTTCCTGCACAGACATAAAGAATAGTAACAAAGTTTATTGGGAGAAAGGATGATAATTAAGCAACAAGTGAAGTGAATAGGGAGCTTTCTACCCCTTACAATCAGTGGCTGCAGGAAGCAGCACTGAGATTTGAAGGCTTGCAGAATGACACAGGACATGCACTGCATGACCAGAGAGAATTTAGGGTTAAGCTTGTTCTACAGTGCTCCACAAGCAAACGAGGACCCCTAGTCCTAAAGGCTGGCATATGTACAAAAATCCATAGATATGAACCTAATTATATTTAAAGAACATCTAATACCCTCCTAGCTAACACATTTTTAAGATGCCAGAATGGCTAAGCATTTTATTTTCTGGTCAATTACAAATGAACACATCAGCAGCATGCAGTGAAAATGCCATTCCTGACTACAATCCATGCCACAACTCCTACTGTTGCTGTACAAAGACAAGGAGAAAAAAGAGTTGTCATTTGGGCTCTCTGGTACCAACTCCTGAGCACTGCCAACTCTGTAGGTATTCTGAAGCACAACATCTGCATCTCTTCTGCATTTGTAGCTGAAAATCCACGGCCTGTACAAGCATGCACCTTGTTTAGTCACCGCTTCTTAGAAATATTGCCAAAATGTAAGACTTAACAGCTTTGCAAACAGTATTATCTAGAACATTTATAGGAATTGTGACTTCTATCCTTGTAAGCACCTACTGTGCTTTCAGCTATGAGTTTTAGGCAATTAACCTCAATGGCAAATATAGGGCATTGATTTTATGGAATTTGGTGATGAAATGTTTAACAGTTTGTTCTCATGCCTAAAATCAATAAGTGAAATTATTCTTTACCAGTTGCACGTCAGAGACAGCAGAGAGAGGAAAATGGAATATACCTGTGCTTTAAGGTGTCACAAAAAGTCTGTTTCCTTTTTTTATTTAATTTCATTCTTAATGTGCTAGCAGGTTTACCTGGTTCCAAGGTTGGCTACATCAGGAATCCAGTCAAAGGAGTAATAACACAGCAATAATACCAAGCTTTTCAGGTACACTCTGAAAGCAAGCACACTGAAACAACCCACCTCATCTCTAACACACACACACACACTTACACACAAATACACAGGACCAGTCCTGGCTTCCTTCAGTACACACAGACTTCAGGACCATTAGCCAGCAATCATATTGTACAAGTCATGAACAGTCCAAGCTCCATCTTAAAACTTGCCAATGGCTTTGTACAGGTGCTTACTAGAAATGCATACTGACATTTACACACCATGCATGCACAGGCACACAAAAGCACATACACCCCCATTTGTGCTTACAGAGAGAGTAGCAAAGATCCATGGAAAAATCTCTGACACAGCAGCCATGTCTACACTGGTCCCTCTCTGTAAAAAAGATTCCTCCCTACTCTTTATGCACCTCCCAGCAGTGATGTCAGTGGGTGGCACTCATGTTTTCCAACCACACTCAGGGGGCAGAACCATGGGATCCAGGAATGAAAACACTGGCAGTCACTGGCACTTTATTTGCCCTGGGCACTCCCATGTGCTGCGGTTTCTTACGGAGGTGTAAGCACCGGAAAAGATTGATTACAAAAGCCCAATTGCACTCTTTCTCTCTATCCTCTCACAATACTCAGCAAGCAGAAAAAGAAGCTTTGCTCACTAAGGTAATTCTGAAGTGCCTTTCAGTGCTACTTTTCAGGCCAAGACTAAATAAATTCCTGTACTAGGTTGTTTCTGCAGCTTACTTGTCTAACAGTAACATCACTGCAGTTCTTACATTCCTATCCTCACAAGGAGAATGATAACTCAGAAATCCACAGAACTCACATTATACGTTTAATATTTTTTGCAATGGGAGATACACAAAAGTTATGTGGAACTAACATGTTCATGTGCACACTCAACATAGAGCAGGACTACTGACAGTGCTCAACTACCTATTTTATTAGATTAAGACATTTTTCCAGTACCAAGACAGGATAAAGGAAACAAAAATGTCTTAAAAGGTTCAAAATCTGTACCTCACTGGCATTCTGATTTTCCTTGCCTGTGGGTTAACACTGTACCAAGATCAGTGCTGTCTAGATCATGTGCACATATACACTGTGTTACTTCAATTTAGAATTTGCATTAGAGAATTTGTGCAATTTTAACTAAATGTCAGCTTGTTTATTCCATTGGATTTTTTAATATTCTTTTACACAAACTGAATTTTACTCACTGGAATTCATAGAATCGTAGAGATTGGAAAAGATCATTAAAATCATCAAATCAAACAGTCAGCCCAGCACCACCACCATGTTCACCACTAAACCATGCCCTCATATGCCACATCCAGAGGCTTTTTCTACATTTCCAGGCATGGTGACTCCACCAACTTCACTGGGTAGCCTATCCCAATGTTTAATGAATCTCAGCAAAGAAATTTTTCCTGATGTAATATAAATATCCCCTGACACAACTTGAGGCTGTTTCCTCTCATCCTGCCCCTTGTTCCCTGGGAGCAGAGCCTGATCCCCCCCAGCTGTCCCCTCCTGTCAGGGAGTTGTGCAGAGCCAGAAGGGCCCCCCTGAGCCTCCTTTTCTCCAGGCTGAGCCCCCCCAGCTCCCTCAGCCCCTCCTGGTGCTCCAGACCCTTCCCCAGCTCCGTTCCCTGCTCTGGACACGCTCCAGCCCCTCAATGTCCATTTCTTGTCCTGAGGTTCCCAGGAGTGCCCCAGGATCTGAGGTGTGGTCCCAGCAGTGCCAGCCCAGGGGACAGTCACTGCCCTGGCCCTGCTGCCACAGCCCAGGTGCCATTGGCCTCCTGCCCCCCTGGGCACACCTGGCTCCTGTCCAGCCACTGTCCCCAGCACCCCCAGGGCCTTTCCCAGCTTTCCAGCCCCTCTGCCCCAGCCTGGAGCTGCAGGGGGTTGCTGTGACCCAAGGCAGGACCCACGACCTGGCCTTGTTGAGCCCCACACAACTGGCCTAAGCCCATGGATCCAGCCTGTCCAGATCCCTCTGCAGAGCCTTCTGACCCTTCTGAACCCAAATCCTGATGTCAAAGCTAAATATACAATGAAGACCACAGCACCTAAAAATAGCAGAAGCAGCTACTCTTAGACAATGGGACAAGGCAAAACCTCAGCAGAAGCTGAACTACAGTCACCTGCACTTGCAAACTGCTCCTAGCCAGCTACTTGGTGCACTACACGTGGCACAGCAGTTCCATAGCCTGGCAGCGATGACAGGTTAGTTACCCCCATCCTACACCAACAGTGCTCCTCTGTGCACATTTGGCAACAGGATGAACACTTGGGGAAAAGGCAGCATTTTGTTTCCAGCTGTGTTTGCTTGCCAAGCTGTTTTGCTGCCCTGGCAATTTAGACAAAGCACAGAGGGCAACACAGGGACAGGAATAAGCGGCTAGAAGGTGGCAGCTGTGGGAGCTGCTTAAACCAGTTCAGGAAACGCAAATAGTGAATATGAATGTAGCTGAGCTGAATTCAGTGTTCACCAATGCCAAAAGAAGGGATTATCTCCTGTCTTTGCTGTCTTCTTACTGCTTGTTTTGCTCTCAGTTGTGCAATTGATCACATGGTAAATTGATCCAAACACTGACCAAGCAGGAAAAATCCACTGCTCTTTTGCCATGGTGATTTCCTGCCATTTTAGTGGCTAGTATTAGTCAGGAGTGAATGGCTAATTCATCTAAAGCTGCAGTGTGAAACCACTCCCTGTGTCAGCACAGACCCACAAGCACTGTGTGCCAGCAGAAGCCTTACCATGATTTTTCCAATCCCCTGTCATTCATTCTCAGATGGATACTGTCCCCTTAGCAATAGCAGAAGCATTCACATAATTGTAAAGCCCTAAAATCATCAATCCTCTCTGACATTTTATAGCCTTGAAGTTTTCATGATGTTATTTAAAGTGCCAGGACGAAGACTTAAGAAGCCTGAGTGACAAACTTTGTGGTTAAGACTGAAAAGAAATATCAAGACTTAAGACGCCCATGGAATATATGGGAACAGACAGCTTGAATACTGCCCACACAGAAGCTGCCTGCTGCTTGCTCCTGCCATGTTCAGGAGAGTTAAGTTGTCCATATTCACAGCAAATATACAGTCTTGCCCCTGAATATGTCTAATTTGTAAGCTATGAGCAGTTCCCATCATCAGTGCAAACACGTAAATCCTTGTGTAATGATTAGCTGAAGGTCTAAAGAAACAGCTGATTAATTAAATACGACAAAAACAAAGGCTAAGATTTATCTAGATCTTCATTAGACCCTATAAAAAATGCTATGAGCTGACATGGACTTAATGCAGTTATTTCTCCAGACATCCTGTCCCATGTTAACTGCATACCACTTTATTATAAAAATATTCTTACACTTGTTTTTCACGCACCAATTGGGAGGACCAGCTGTAATGTGACTACAGGCACATATAGAACAGCTGAGTAATTCAGTAACTTCAGTCCAGCACACTGCCTGACTGATAAAAGACAAATCCTTAAACATTATGTCTTCTACTCAATTTCTTGCAGCGGCAAAACCTTGCTTTCCAGCTTTGACCATTGCTATTTCACTGCTGCTTTTATTATTTCCCTCCTCTTTTATCTGACCTTTAAACACGGTCAACAGTCAAGGCTTTGGCAACTGCTCTGCACAAGCGCATTGTGCTGCTGTGCAGGAGGAAGGGAGAGGAGCTAACAGGGAACTGCAGGAACCAAAACAGCAGGAAACCACGAGTGTGGGCAGTTGTGGACATTGAATGTCAGAGAGGAGGGAGGAATAAAGCACCACTGTAAAGCAAGCAGTGAAAAAGAGATCTTTTTTCCCTGCCATGTCCGCTGTTTACTAAAAGCAGCATCCAAAACAAATAAAAAATAAGCCCGACAGGTTTCAGCCATCCATTTGTTAGATTGCATATTCTGTCTCTTCTGCCAGCAGAAGACTTTAGAGACTATTTCCAACAGCCTGGCAGACCAGGTCACTTTTGCAAGGTTTCCCTGGCCCACAGAGTCACCTCATCTCTCACTTCAAGGGACCTGTGGGTCACCAAGCAGCATCTTCGCCTGCGCTGAAAGGGAAATTCTGACCAGCCACACCAGAGTCCCTTCTGTCCCTGTGAACAAGGACTAAAAATAATATCCTGTGGCTTGCTGTAGCTCTGTCTCAGCTGTAAAGATTTAGTATTATAACTCACTTTTGAAACAGCTGGTAGCTGTAACACCCTGTAAGAAAACAGTGTTTCAAAAATCAGATACAGAAACACAAGGTTTTCTCTTGGTCCAAAATTAAAAGCAATACTTGAACATCAAACCTAGGCTAGCTGCTACGGAAGCATATTAAGGAAGTGGAAGAAAATTAGGCTGACCACTTTTGAAGAGCTAGACCACAGAGAAAAACAGCAAATAATGAGGCCCATACTGCTATTTGAGCAGGTGGTTACTTAGAGGAAACTTGGCTCCCTTTCAATATAGCAGGAAAAACAGGCAAAGTTAACAGTCACTACAGCACTGAGAAATGAGTCAGGAGGACTCACTGCTGCTGTGCTTTATGCTAAAAATGTTAGCTCTAACTGGCACCATTTCAGTGGAGATATACAAGTTCTTACAGGGCTAGGTTTTGCTTAGATCATCTACAAAAATTAATTTATTTGTGCTGCATAAGGAAATCTAAGTACAGAAGTGTGAAATGGTACAGAACCTGAATGAGGATTAAGACATTTTTTCTAATGCAGACATGGACTACTATAATTTCTGGAAAATTAACATATATCTTGAACATTCCCAATGAACTAAGGCCACCCAAAGTAATTCCTCACAGGTAATTTGAAGAATGAGTTAAAATAATAAAAAAAACCCCATGGATTATTACATTACACCGAAGCCCTTAATGAGCAGGCTAATAAAAGTCTAGAGGCCAAACTTTCAACAGTACACTATTATCTATGGCTTCCTTTTATGAAAGCAAAATCATATACTACTTTTGAAAATGTCTCCCTGCTGACTGAGCTCTGATTTTGCTGGTAGCTGCCTGTATTAAGCCTGTATCAAACCCCAGCACAAATACAGAAATTCTGAAAAACTGTGACAGCAAAAGCTATGACAGAACATGAGAAGAATGATTTTTGTTTCAAAGGACCATGCATACATATAGCTCTTGTTGTGAAAAACCAACTGTGTGATAAAAACACTGTATGACATCACATTGCTGCTTAATGGTTTCAGAAATCCAACATAAATCTGGTTTCATAAATTCATGGCCACCTGAAGCTGTGTAGATAACTTTAGTTTTAGTTTCCCAAGTTCTGGGTGTTTCTTGGTGGACGTAACACAGATTTTGTTTGTAATTTCATCAGTAGCTCATGCACACACAGGTAAATACATAAAAACCTAGATATCTGCACCACGTTGGGTTAGAGATCACGGCATTACAATCAAGCAACAGTGATGGGAGTAAAATGGTAATTAGTTCTGAGTTCAGCCCTAGGCATGTATTACTTAACTAAAGACTGGACATATTTATACACACATGCATAGCATCCCCCTGTTTCAGTGAACTGAGGCTAATTTTATACAAAACTTAATTACTTTTTAAATTTCTTCCTCTTTAAAAAAGACCTGTGAGCTATTTCATTCAAATCAGACAGTGTGTAGAGGACATCCCTCTTTTATTTTTTCCTCAAACCCCAACACCATTATGATCACAGAAATGGCTGTAAGTAGCTTCACTGCCAGCAGTAAGCACATGCACATATGTACATGCACACACACAGACATACAGACTTTACAGTACAGCCACCTTCTAATTCAGGTCACATTTATGTTAATAAAAGTCTTTTAAGAAATAAATATTCATGGACTGATCTTTCAGAAGTGCTTTCTCTCACTTACCTGAGTGACACCACGTCCCTTGCCCTGCAGTTGTCTTTTCCTGAAGCTCTCCTGCTGCCGGTTCCGTTTGTGAGGCCACTCCCAGTAACTCGGATGATTACCTTGGTAGGGTTGTAATTCTTATGATTAAGTTCCTCCTCACTGATTTTTCTACTCCAGTCCCGCCCAGCTTCGGCTCCTTGCTGCTCTAGGTCTCCTCAGCTGTCTCCCCAGGGATGTCCAACACACAGCTGACAGGAAGGCACACACTTGCAGAACAGGTCTGCCTGGCTTCCACACACCAGCTGCTCATGGGCTGACTACAGAGACAGGCACAGCAAAGAGCCCCCGGGGCAGGCACCTGCAGCAGGGTTTGAAAGGCACACCAATACAGATCAAGAGGGACAGGTTATGTAACAAACAGCATTCATACACTTCTGGCTACAGGTCCCCATTTAAAAAGAATGGGATCTTGGAATAGAAAATCTGTACAAAACCCCCAGGACTCCAGAGGCTGAAAAAACATTCCATCAGGAACACAGTCTGCAAATGAAGAAAGAGATAAAAGACTAATGATATCAAACCATGCTACAGCAGACAGCAGAAACACAGGGTTTTCCACATTCTGCCTTGCCCCTTGGTGTCCCTCCTGCTCGGGCTGTCCATGCATTCAGCCAGAACTTTGGAAAGTTCTGGCAGAATGCATGGACAGACAATATTCCTGAACTTCCCTGCGAGCTTTTCCTGCCATAATGTCCTGGGGGTCTCCATTGTGCTCCGCTGGTGTCCTCAGAAGCCATGGGGTCTAACCCTCATTACACCTCTGCATTTTAGTTCTGGGGACTTTCTTCCCAACAAATCCATGTACGCAAGCCCCAGCTGTTGGTCTGCCCTCCCCTATCATTGATAAATCTTGTGTTAAGAGTTTCAGATTCCTGAGTCCTACTTATGTGAGTCTACACAAGATTATTTGCTTATATGAATCTACACAAGATTATTTGCTTACCTACTTCATAGGAGTGAGAAGCAGTTGCATTTCAAGAGTAAACAACAGTTCTTGTTGAGAGACAAACTTCATTTCACATTCAGCAACTCAATGCAGGTGGCTTGGGGAAGATGCAGCAGATGATGTGATCTCTGCCAACTGTTTTGGCCAAACTCATCTACTCCTATTAACATTTTGTCACTGCATATAATTATGTTGTTATGGGGAAAATTTTAGTTGTGGCACAATCAATACCTTCAGGTATCAAAAGACAATAGTTAATTTAAGAGAGATTTCTTCTTAGCATTATTCTTCCAGCTGTCATTAACCCATGTGTCCAAAATGGTGAAAAGCAGGACTGATTTTTTCATTGCTTGATCTCTCTACAGACACTGGCAGGAGAGGGCAAGGTAGTATTGGCAAAATAGTCCTGTGATATGGATTTTTATCCCCTGAGAAACCAGGGGAGACATTTTCTAGACTGAAAATTTTCTTGAAATAGAAAGATCACTACAGCTGCAGAATGTAGGCTTAGACTCTGATTTCAGCTTTCCTCTCATTCTGGCACTAATTTGCATTGACTCTCTGTAGTGTTTTCTCCATGAAGGAGAAGGGGATCTGTCTTATACCTCATTCTCCATTAAATAGTAGGTAAAATGCAAATAACAGTTCCTCATTTAAATGAGTTCCTTACTGAAATGAGTTATGTTCCACAGGCACCCTCCTCAAGGGCACCTGGAGGAAAACCTATTCAGATTCCTGTTTAAAAATATGACAACTGAAAATCTTTCTCCTTTCAGTTTCTACACCTCCTTACTGTGGAAGAGAGTGTAAAGGGCAAAGGGTTAAATATTCAGGGTAAGGATATGCAAAAGCAGCAATGGCTGCAGCTTTTAATTTCCCCCACCAGTGTCTCTGTTGTGCTCCCAGTCTGACTGGTTGGATAAGATATTTTAATGGTTCAGAGTTCAGGCTTCAGCCTATATAATCCTCCTCATTCATCAACAAGCCTTTCCCCCTGCTTAGTGAAGTGACAGAAGTAATTTATTGTCCTGTGAAAAACAGACTTTTCCTGCTACATCTTGTATTGTATGTGCATCCACAAAGAAAACACTGCCTGTTTAACATCCTCTATCCTTCTCTGTTTTTTCCTTATGATTAAGCATGCTGAAAGGCAGCAGACTGGCAGTTTTATTAACATAACCATCCTCTTTATCTCCAAGACAGCCTGAGCACACATAGAAACCATCCTAACCACACACAGCTGCTGCACCATAGCCTCAAGATGAGTTCTGGGACTAAGCAGCGAACTTATTATTTTCACCTTCTAATATAAGACTTAAAACTGTGGCTTATAGCTGATAGACTGTGACTGATCTTTTGGTCAACATAAGCCCACAGAGAAACTGTAGAAACTCAGAAGCTAAGGGGCTAATGTGCAAGTCTCAAACAACAGCCTGGCAGCTGCAGAGCCAAGCAAGGATGGTTGGTAACAACACACTGTGAGAGAGAAAAACGTGTGGCTGGGGAAGGGGCCATGCAGAGGAAGGACAGCACTTTTCTGAGACACATACCCTTGATGTAGTTTCTGCAGATAAGCACAACATGGCACAGCAGAGGAATGATCTTAAAGCGCAAGGAAACCTCCCATCATTATCCTAAGCATCTGCTCTGCCTCATGAGCTTTGCCTCTCAAAGTAGCAGGTTTTCTTAAGAAAAATTACAAGCCTATTTTTTTAATGGCAATTCTGTTGTGATTTTCAACTCAGCCCTGCAGTATTTGTTATTTGAAATTTCCAAAGGTTGCACCATATGAAAATAAATAAAGTAGAAAACTGAAATGACCTAATGATTAGGCATCAATCTTCAGCAGCCAGCTGAAGGTCCAGTAATTTGCTAGCACTTCCTTTATTCGGGGATTTTACTCAGCTGCTTTTGAACCCCTGCAAAACTTTAGCAACACAATGCTCTGTGATAAAGTTGCATTCATGCAACTTAGGTGAATAAATGTTTGATTTTATTTTGAAGATAGAGTCTCAGCTTCAAACTAGCTACTCAGTTGGCAGTGAAATGAGTGGTGATTGCAAGAGATGAGCAAGTCTGCTGCATAATGAGAATACTAATATACCAAATAATTTAAAAACAGGACTAAGTTTGTGTCTGTGAGGATGAAAAAGGATAACAAGAGACAGCCCAAACCATTCAAGGTTTGGATATTGATCTGGAATGGGACATGACTTGGACCATGGACAATTCAGAAATGGGACTCCGCTATAAACCAGATAATTGCTATCTATTAAATCTTGACAAACTTTGAGTCTTGTTGCTCTTTCTCCAGAAAAAATCTAACCTGATTTTGTCTAGTCCTGCAAACACCTTCTCCAGCTTTTTTTGTTCCAATGATGCAAAGATCATAGAATCACAGAACAGTTTGGAAAGGACCTTCATAGACCATGCAGTTCCAATCCCCCTGCCGTGGGCAGAGACACTTTGCAGTAGTCCATACAGCCTGATCCTGAACACTTCCAGGAATGGGCATCCACAACTTTCTCAAGACAGCCTGTTCCAACTTCTCACCACCCTCACCGGCAAGTATTTTTTCCTTATATCCAATATAAACCTACTCTCCTTAGCCGTGAACCCGCTGCTCGTTGAGCTGTCATTGCCGGCCCTGGTCTGACGTCTCCCTCCATCCCGCAGGCAGGGAGAGATACCCTGAGGAAAGCAGCAGAAGCTTTACGCAGCTTTAAACTGAGGGGTTAAGATGTACTTCTGCGTTACCGTCAGGAGAGCCCCTGAAAGCACCACAGCCCATCTGGCGCAGCCGCCCT
>NW_005054574.1:592735-604550 GCF_000277835.1 Geospiza fortis
AGGGGCTGTGGGCACGGAGGGCAGCACCGCCCCTGCTCCGGGCCCCGGCACGGCACCGCGCCGGGCACGGGGCGGAGGGAGGCCGCCCTGCCCAGCATGCCCGGCCCGGTCCCGTTTAACATCCTCTGTCCTCCTCTGCTTTTTCTTTATGGTTAAGCACACTGAAAGGCAGCAGACTGGCAGGTTTATTAACATAACCAACCTCTATCTGCAGGACAGCTGTTACACACGTAGAAACCGCTCAGACCACACACACGGCTCGGTTGGATGAATGGGCAGAGCCCAATAAAATGATGTTTGATAAATCCAAGTGTCGAATCCTGCATTTTGGCCACAGTAATCCCCTGCAACGCCATAGGCTGGGGACAGTGTGGATGGACAGTACCCAGGCAGAATGGGACCTGGGGGTACTGGTCAATAGCCGACTGAACACGAGCCAGCAGTGTGCCCTGGTGGCCAAGAAGGCCAACGGTATGTTGGCCTGTATCAGGAATAGTGTGGCCAGCAGGAACAGGGAGGTCATTCTTCCCCTGTACTCGGCACTGCTGAGGCCACACCTTGAGTGCTGTGTCCAGTTCTGGGCCCCTCAGTTTGGGAAGGACATTGAAACCTTTGAGCGCATCCAGAGAAGGCAACGAGGCTGGTGAGGGGCTTGGAGCACAAGCCCTGTGAGGAATGACTGAGGGAGCTGGGGGTGTTTAGCCTGGAGAAAAGGAGACTCAGGGGTGACCTTATCACTCTATACAGCTGAGAGGCGTCCTCTCTACCTCAAAGGTGGGTGTAATCAGGTGATGGTTAGTCTATTTCTCCAGGCAGCAACTGACATAACCATAGAACACAGTCTTAGGTTGTGTCAAGGGAAATACACGTTGGATATTGCAGAAATCCGCGGCTCTCTGGGTTTTATATAAGACCGACCCGGCTAACTCGAACCCTCAGCCCACATGGACTGCATAGACGACGTAGGAGACGAGAAGCGCTCTTCCCCACGCGGGAGGGAGTATCCTATTTATTGGCTTGGGCAAGGACACCTCTCGAAACGCAGACCACCCGGGCAGGAAAGAGACCGACACGCCCCCTGCAGTGCCGTTTTATACCCCAAGAGGGACGGGGAAAGAGGACCGCGGCCAATGGGATAGCATTAGGGCGGGGCGAGGGGAGGGGCCACCCGTGGGGCGGACCACCAGGGCATGTATAACGGAGAGGGGGGTGTGTGGGAGAGACCATGTGAAAGGGAGGGGGAATAAACCATCCATGTGACCTGACATACCCAGTAAAATTTTCCCATCATCCAGTGCAAACAACAACTAAATAAACTATTTAGTGAAATACAACAGAATATTAGGAAAAAGTTTTTTACAGAAAGAGTTATAAAGTACTGGAATTGTCTGCCTGGGGAGGTGGTGGAGTTACCATTCCTGGCTGTGTTTAAAAAAAGACTGGATGTGGCACTCGGTGCCATGGTTTACTTCAGCCGTTAGGGTATGGGTTGCATTCGATGATCTTGAAGGTCTCTTCCAGCCTAGTGATTCTGTGATTCTGTCTGTGATGCCGCACAGAGCCGGCCACGGCGGCGTTGGAAGCGATGGGCAGACAGGACACGGTGCCAGGGCACAGCCACAGCCAGAGCCTGGTGCCGCGGAGCGCCAACCGCGCCGCTCTCCCAATCGATTGTGTTCGTGAAACACAGAACCAACTGAGCTCGCGAGCCCGGGCAATGAGCGGGCGGGAGGGGCGGGCACGGCCCCTGGGGGACGCGGCCCCGGCGGTGGCCGAAAGGTGCCCGTGGTGTGGGACAGCACCCCGGCTTGGGCTCTACAAGGGGGATGGCCGGTTAACCTCAGTTTTACCTCGTTGTACGAAGAGACACTTGGAACACCTAGCGTCCGAGGTTTGGCGCCGGTTTACAATGCTGTAAGGCCATTACAAACCACCGGTCGCGTTCCTTCCGCACATATCGGCAATAAACCCCGGAAAACAGATACCCCCTGAGTCTGAGAAATCATAGGATAAAAACTCTGCAGTGTGATGTATAAAGTCACTACACTGAGGCTCTTCCGTCTCTTTCTTCACAGTTCCGTCCCATCCATTGATGGTTTTCAGAAAAGGAAATTAATGGCAATACTTTGTGTCACATTTTCGATGAACACTAAGGTTCTAAAACTCTGGTTTTGCCCCAAGCACTTTTACATCCTACCATTTCATTCCCTACAACTAAGCAGAGCTTAGGAAATCATAATCACTTACCTGCCTCTATGGTGACAGAACTTTGTGTTTGTACTTAACCTGTCTGGAGCCTGCAATTGTGAAATAAATACTGGTTACAAATGGGGATTTTACAACTAATTTTGAAAATAAGGAGTTGCCCTGGGTCAGAGTATTTTGGGACAGAAGCTGGAAGACAACTGTAACAGGGTAATGAAGTTTGCTAGTGAAGGGATTGACACAATGATCTTTTATAACTGATACCAAAAATCTTTATTTTGCACAAGCACAGCATATTTTAGCTTATTCTTTCTACTAATTTCAAAATGAGTCACAAGTAATACGCAGCATACAGATGACCAGTAACCTTAAAGTCAGATTCTTACTAAATTCACATGTAAATCTAAAAAGTATATGCTTTTATTTTTTTATTGCTATGTTACTTGGTCTCAACTATGAAAATCAATTCACTTTAGAGTAAAATAAAGTAGGAAATTCCTGGTTTCCTTATAGATGGCTGAATCAGAATCTCAGGAAGGAAACTATTATAACAGGGAAAAGATGGTGGAGAACGTTGAAACAGACATGGAGGAACTTCTGGAGGAAATGGAAAAACTAACAGGTACAGGCCTTTTATTAGGAATTATATGGATTTTTGTACTAAAGACACTGAAGATTTATTTTTATATTTATTCTGTAAACTTCTGTGTGATAGAAATGTAATTAATCAATCACCATCAACTAATGCCCTCGTGTTCTTAATTGTGAAAAAGCATGCAAATAATTTAGGTGGTTCAGATGGCTCAGAATTAAAAATCAATAGGTGATGATGCATGCTTAGTTCAGAGTGTTGGTTAAAAAACAGAAATATTACTAAGATGTTTAATGTGCAATTGTTAAAATATAGTCTATAAAATGAGACTTAATTCTAAAAAATGGATACATATCACCTCTCAGATCAGTGTACTATTGTGAATTCTTGATAAAATAAAAGGGGAAGTAAGTAAGTTTACATTAGTACATAAGTGCTAAAACTATTTGCTCAGCTTTATCAGATACTCATTGTTTCAAAATCAATTCCATTATTTAAGGTACTGATTGTTTCAAGATCAATTTCATTACTTAAATTGTCCTTAAAATATTTCATCTCTGCTGCAATCTCCTTGATCTTATTCTTCCTCACCTAACACAAGCTGTAACCAGTCTGGTAGGAGGACTCCTTATATAATATTCATATATTTTAAAACACTCTCTTGACCCTTTCCATTTGATTACCTGTTTTGTTGTCATTTTTAGGGGAAGTGCCCATCCTTGTTTCATAATTTACATCAGTGTACTTTCATTATGAACTATTTTGAGACATTTATAAAGAAGTAATACTGAACAGTCTGTTTAATCTAGTATTACTGTAGGCAGTTTCCGTTTTATTTTCCAGCCTTCTCTGAGATCCGAACTGATAATAATTCAATTTTATTAATTGAATTCGCTTACTGAATTTATTTATTGAATCAGTCATTGCTTTTTCCTGGCCAGAAAATAGTAATACGTGTTGCGTTTGCAGTGGATGCAGCCTGGATGGCTTACAACTACACGGCCATCCAGACCAACTCAGACCTGTTCAAAGCCATGCAGCACTCGGAAGATGTCTTCCTGATGTGCAAAGAGCAGATGGAGAAGAAATGGCAAGAGGTGCTACTGGAATCTAGAGGTGAAGGGGAAAAAAAGGAATAAATTGAACTTGGTCATGCTGCCAGAATGACATTCCTTGGAAAATCTCTTAAGTCCTTTTTTCTCCCAGCTGTGGAGGTTTCACAGGCACTGTGGGAAATGGGCTTTCTTCTTGCTAAGAACTACTTATTTATGAATGTCTGTGGAATTATTTTAATGAGATTGCACATATAGCTTCATATAGTTGAGGGTAAAAGGCAGCACTGTGTGCATTTGCATAATGCCCATCAGTAATTCCTGTAGAGTTTGCACACACAATTGACACACCCTCTAACCTTTCCCCTGAAAGATCATACTCCATGGTCAGCATAACTGGAATTCTTAGAAACCTGAACAAACTGGGGGAATGGGGAGCAGGGCTGCTGTAGAGCACCAGCCTCATGGCATTGCACTAGCCCATGCCTTTCAAAGAAAACTGAAGAATTGCTTACTTTCCCAAATGAAACACAGGTTAAATTTTAGATCTGCAGATAGATTTAGACGGTTTTATTTAGTATTATCATCTAGGTGTTCAATTATATAGTTTTATTATTTAGATAGACCATCTATAGTTGTTGCATCTTCTTCCATTAGATTTTTAACCATTTATTTGAACTGATTTCCCCAGAAATATTGTTCCTCTCAAACCCTCTGAAGGTGGCATGAAATAAATTTTTTTTTACCATTATAGACTGCAGTGAGTGTGGTGGCATTGCTGCAGAAAATAGTAATCATGTTATAAAACATGCTTTTCTCCATACATTCTTACTGTAAAATATTAGAAAAGGACTAAAAAATTTCTTCTTTAGTCAGGATGTGGATTAAGAGCAGCACCTCATGGTTTGTGGTTTTACATAAATGAGTAATTTATCAGAGATGGAATTCACTGCAATAAGTTTGTAGGATCTTCCCTTTTATTAAAATCAGTCTCTTAACTAGAAAGTAATCACCATGCAGCGAGAGCACCTCCATCTCCTCTGAAGAGGTAATGATTTAAATCACATCTAAGTAATCCCTGAAAGTTTGCCAATGTTTAGGCTGTGTATTTCTTTGAGATTGGTTGATCTAAATTCAGACAAAATGTTTATCCACTGAAGTAAAAAATATGCAGGCAATTTAACTTTGGGTGTTTGGTTTTTTTTTAATACCAAGTATTTCTAGAGATACAAATGGTAAGAACAAACTTTGAACTCTACACTTGACTTTCCCATGGGTAGGTGTTCACTTCTTCCCAAGATTTTCTTTGCAGTTATGTGATGATTACAAGAGGAAAGTTAGGGATAGACAGCAGTGCTTATTCCTAGAAAAACTATACAGCAAGATATTTATATTTTTACTTTGCTATTTTTATCCTTTATTTATTTACTGGGTTATTACTCACCATCTACCCTATTTCAGCCCCCCTCAAGCTTGCAGCAGAACCCAGATAGCCCAAATTGCAACACCTGTATTTTTTGTCACAGGGGTGTGTCCATGAATTTTCAGAAAAAAATTAAGTGGAGTAACAGCCCCATCAAGTGCTCACATAACTGTACCAGTGAACTAGATTGCTGACATCTCTTAACTCCCCAGCACCCATTTTCTGTGATGAGAAGTGTCAGCAGTTGTGTGGGGTGTAACACTGCAATGCTTTAACCATTCATGACACAGCAAAATTTACTGATCTTAGTTATGCACTGCACTTGCTGGCAGGTCAAGAGGCTGATGTCCAAGAGTAACCTATCCAAGAGCCATCAAGTGGAGCCATAAATATTCTCAATACTCTGCTTTAGAGTATTGAGAATATTTTAGAGTATTGTTTCCATTAACAGTTTCTTACCAAGAAACAGATGAGACTTACACAAAGTCTCCTGTATAATTCTGATTGAAATTCTTCTGGTTCAAACTGTGCCCTTCTTTCCAGTGTAAAACAACTGAAAGAGTGCTGAAATGAGAACATTTCACACTCAGGCATCTCGACCTTGTCAGAACATGTCCTAGAGCTCTGTTTAGAATATTTATTTCATTTACTACTACTGCCCTCCAGTTCTTTATTATAGCCAAAATTACCTCAGAAAGGCTCAAGAATCCATATGAGCTGTTTTACCTTTTAGCATATTTTCAAAATTTCAGTCCACATTCTTGCAGCAATTTTTCCTGAAATTGAATCTGTAACAGATTTATTATATATATATAATATATATATAATTATATGTAAATATATCTTTTTACACACACTATTAAAATAATGATCTTTTTTTCTGAAGAACTGTATCACATAGGCACTACTGGCATGAAAATGGCAGTGTATAATTGATTAATTCTATGGACCTTTGTGGTCCTACTCAAGTCACCATTTACAAGTCAAAACTTAGAGCCAAACATTGAAGAATAATGTATTTTGACACTAGTCAGAAAATATAATGAAGCTCTGAGTCTTTTCTATCACATTTTAAAACCTTAAGATATTAATTACTCATCTCATCAGCTGGTGGTACTAAGTCATCAAGATCTATTTTCTGCTCAGTGCATCACTGTCCTGCTCTAGGACTCAAAATTCAGTCATAGCAGCCTTGCTCCATTATTGCAAACAGCACAAAACAGAAAGTTTAAGCTACCACTTATTTGACATGGCCTCCAAAATCTTCTCATCCCATTTACACCTGTGGAAGGATCCCACTGCCACTTGGCTCCAGCAGATGATTTTCCTTACAGCTCTGAGGACTTCAGAGCATGGACTCTCTCTACAGATTCTCTACAGAACCACAGCAGCGCTGAAGGCTCATTGGTTCTCCAAAAAGCCAAACCACCAGAAAGCAGAATGATGTCTAAGGCCATGGCTTTGAACTCAGGATCTGCAAAGAGACTCTGTAAAAAATCCACAACAAGTAACAGACATCCACAGCTGATTTCATAGGCCTCATAGCAAACTATGTAGCACAGGCTTTATTTCCAGAGCTTTTTCCAACAGAAAGTGTTTCACTTCCAAGGCACTTGTTGTACCTGTGTAGTTCTCCCATGGCAGCAGCACTGTCTGAGACAGAAGCTTACAGTACACCTATCTCTCTCACCAGGCGGTGAATGCCTTGTATGGCAATTATGTTCAAATGAAACCACGCACAAAGAAAGGCCTACAGAACTGTCTTCTTCCTTTCTTTATCCTCCTCAGAAGTTCACAAGCCACAGGGAATGTCTTTGCAGCACATTAGCTACTCTGCAAATTCAAAATCCATGGAGTTAAATGTCTTTTTTTAAAAAATCACACCAACACAACAAAACTAAGCTCTCATCTGATATTCTGCTTGAAGCAAATAACCCATAGCCTTATTTACAGCACAAGCACCAGCTGCCAAGAGAAATGACCCTCATTATTGAGCACCAGGTTTATATTTTTTTTCTGGCAAATTCAGCTAACAAGAGCATAAGAGGCCTAGTAAAGGAACAACTTATGTACAGCCCAAGACATCTAAGATGTAATTTCAGTAAGTGCTTTAAACTTTGCTAGAGTTAAGCTTACATTTTCATAACCAGGGAACTGAGGGATGAAGTAGGTTACACTGGCTTCTCTTTTATGCAAACATTCTTACTAGAGGCAGGACAGAAATAACAAATGGAACTCAATGCTAGGACATTACTTGCATCTCTCCCTCACTTTCTCCATTCCTTAAAAAAAAAAAAACCAAAAAAAACCCCACAAAGGCTAGTTAGGTACTTTTGTTAACCGGATTCAATCTGACCTACATTTTGCAGTATTTAAGAAAATTCTCTTTAGCCTATCAAATCTCTCAAGGAAAAACACCTATTGAAGGCAGTTATAGTAGTTTTTATGACAAGTTCTGCAGTAACATTTCAGTATTTATGAATTGTTGCGGTGTGACCACTATTCTGTTCTTAAATAGGTTCTGTGTAAGTTTATTATTCAAGTTGTATTTTAATGTTCATTTTATGTTTAGTTGGTATGTTCTGTATCCCCGTGCTGTGATTACAATGGTTCTGCGTAGGGTTCCTTCCCACCTTTCCCCTCACAGTTGACTGTCAATCCTCTATCCCCTCCCTGGTTGTCTTGGCAACTCCCGCTATTCCCTATGTCTATCATTTGTCCCCTCCTTTGTTACTATGGTTTCTTTTTATCCCCTCCTGTGTTTCCCCAGCAACCGCTCTGTCCATCACTCTCTGCCCACACCCTCACCCTAGAACCTTCCACCCAGGGCAGGGAGCGATTGGAGCAGAAATTGTTTCCCCTCCCCAACTGATTTCCCATTTGTCTTTAAGTTATGTCAATCATTATTCTTTGTACTATGATTTGCTGGAGGGTAGGTGACTCCTCCCTTCTGGGATCCTTTAAAACTTTGTGTAATCCCTGCCCCCGAGCGTAGTTGCCTGCAGCCTTCCTCCCTCCCTAATAAAATCCTTTTCCTGCTGCGGACAACTGTCTTGCTTCTGAATCTTTCCTGTGCGGTCACTGGAGTCTTTTCCTGCTCGCCAGCCAAGGGCAAAGCCTCTCTACCTCCGCCGTAGAGAGGTCGCTCTAGGCAGCAGCACGCCGGAGCCTGCCTCCTGCTTGGAGCCACTGCTCCGTGACAACACTGCTGCCCCGCCAGGCTGCTAGCATGTGTTGGAGCTAGCCGGAGCTCAAGGATCTGCACACCAGCAATGAATATCTTGCATCTCCTTATTATGATGAAATTATCAACCTCTGCCCAGTATGCCTGCACATTTAGTTTGGAGCAAAATTTAAGCCTAAAAAAATTTATCCTGCTTAAGAATTTAAAGTACCATTACTTATATTTTCCTCATCTTACTGCATTTTATTTTGTGTCAAAACAGATGTATTTTTTCATCTTCCAAGTGAAGATTTTTTCCTCAACCAAGCCTATGGCTTTCACTTCACAACCATTAAAAGGTTCCTAATCCCTTGCAATTCAGGCAGCTATAAGCTTTGCAGGTCAGGCACCACTCAGCCTCTTCCCACTCTCCTTGTCCCCAAGGCAAAGGCAATAGGGTGCAAGGGCCCTTCCTCACCTTCCCAGAAGCTGGAAGCAAAGAGCTTTTGAATGCAATTATGCAATATGCCCCACACTCTCTGCTCAATTCCTGAAGAATAACGATTATTTGTTTGAGAAACAAATATGCTTATCTAGGATTTGGGTAACAGCAACTGCAAGACAGTGAGAAATACTGGACTAGACAATGAAGGACATAAGATATGCACCCAGATTCAATGGCTGGAAGCAGACTGATAACACCTGGAAGACAGACATATTTTAGGGAGGAACATTAAAACACCACTGATATTATAATATAGCTCAGTACTTTGTCCATTAATACAAGATGGCACAGGTACAGAGATTTTACTGGTTTGAAATAGAGTGGAGAAGCCAGTCAAACATTATTCAAAACAGAAGCTTAGATAAAGTTACTACACAAGTGTCCTTGAACAGAGTCTCAAAACTTGGATTCTACTGTTTACACAACACAAAAGCCTAGCAAAACAGATGAGAAAAAAACATTCCAGGAATTCACTCCACATGCCCCAAACTCCTGCCACAAGACAGTAACAGGAAAACCCAACTATTAAACATCATTAGAGCAAAAGGAACAGAGGGAACACTAAGTTATAGCTGTTTAGTACAAAACTTCTGCAAAGAAATCACAAAAGTATATCCACATAACCATGCTCAGGTGTCATCCAGCAAGACACACCAAAGAGGCAGCTCTCTCACATATAAGCGCTGAAGGAACAAGATAAAAATAATGACTTATTTTAAAAGCAAACATGAAAAAACACTCTAAATCAGATTTTTTTTGGTAGTTGAAATCACTTTTATTTGTGAGGAACGTCACCCATGCTGCACAGTTTCAAACAGATCTTAACAAGGAAAGCGGAAGTTTGTCCTCCCCATGTCCTGCAGTGAACAGGACTGGCACAGAAAAAAAACTCACACTTGGGAGGTTTAGCACCAGCATCCAATACAAAAAGCATTTTATTTCAATTTTAGTTCTTTGGTTGTTTTTTTTTTCCCTTTTCAGTTTGATACCAAAAGAAAAATTGAAAAAAATCAATACTAGCAAAACAGTGAAATTCTAGGGAAAAAAACCCCCAAAACCAAATAGCTCCACAGTTGCTGTTAAAACTAGGGAGGTTGTTCTTTCTGAATCTCGCTCTCTTTCTCTCTTCATGCATCTATCTTGTAGGCGTTCCCTGGATCTCAGCTGCTGGTAAATTTTCTTTTACATTTTGGTATTTCAGATCTTTGCTTTCATCATCGCTGTTGACAATTTATTGCTTGTGTGTTTCTTTGGTGTTACTTTTGAGTGATACTTTAGGACACCTGTTGAAGAGCTACATGTTAAAAAATGCAGTTTAAGTTTCACTGTCTCAATAAATAGACAAGATGTCAAATGAAAAGAATTATAACAGGCAGGATAAGCACAACTGGCTTATCCTGTCCATAATCAGGATCTTCCTAAAATAAAATAACTCATCAGCAGATGCTGTTACTATACAGACCAGAGAGCTTCCTGGAAAAAAATAAATCAATTATAAAGTAAAACTTACTTTGTGACAAATACAGAGGCAGAGGGAAGAAAGAAGAGAAAAGCAGTATCTTGGTTTGCCTCTACAGCACTCTCAGAATTTTTCACAAATATCAAGCCCTACACAAGGGGATGTAGCCAGAATCCTAGAAGCATACACACTCTGCTTTCATTGGGAAACAGAACTGTCCACATTCCTTACCTGAGCGATGGTAAAGGTGCCTGGGGAGCCGGACATTACTCAGCGCCACTCTGCTGTGTCACTGGAGCCGGATTTTCAGCAGGTGTTTCAGTTGTCTTTGCCTGAGACACAACAAACTCTTATTATAGGCAAGGGCTGACCTCCACACCCTTCCTCTCTTCAGCAGTACAGCCAGCATAATGCAGGTTTTAAAACAATCAAGAAAAATGCATCTCCAGAAAATATTCAATTTTAGTGTATTTCTTGTAATTGAGTATTACACAGCAGATTCTGTCAAGGGAACAGCTGAAGTAGACACTGAATAAGAAAAATCTTTCCTCATTAAAGTAGAATCTCTGTTTCCAAACAGTTTCCTGAAATTATCTGGTTCAAACAGTTCAGGAAATGGATCAAGAGCTTTCAAATCCATCTTTCATGCTACATACAGAGTTAAGGTTTATGGAAGCAGGAAAACACAACTGTTTGCACTTCAAAAATAATTGTTACAGTCTGACCCCAATTAAGAACTATCCAGAAGCAGTCCCTATCCAACTGCCTTTTAAGTTCCTTTTAAGATCAGGTGCTTATTCTCAAAGAGGGTCAGAAGAAGCAGGCAAGGATATCAGCATGTCAGATTTGGCCATCAGACTTATCCAGCACATGAATACATTTATTAAAAACTCACACAGGGCAGAAGGTCTTGGGCATTCACTCCATTAAAACCTCTGCTACATACAATCATTAAATTGTTTGGGTTGGAAGGGGACCCTGAAGATCACCTCATTCCAACCCTCTGCCATGGGCAGGTACCCCTTCCACTATCCCAGGCTGCTCAGAGTCCCATCCAACCTGGCCTTGAACTCTTCCAGGGATTGGGCAGCCACAGTTTACCTGGGCAACCTGTGTCGGTGCCTCACCATCCTCACAGGGAAAATTTTTTTCCCTCGTATCCAATCTAAACCTACTCTCTTTCAGTTTTAACTCATTCCCCCTTGTCCTGTCACGCCAGGCCCTTGCAACTGTCTTGCCTCATCCTTCCTTTCAGGCCCTGCAAGGCCATAATGAGGTCCCCCCAAAGCCTTCTCTTGCCCAGGCTGAGCCAGCCCAATTCCCCCAGGGTTCCCTTGCAGGGGAGGTGCCCGTGCCTCTCAGCAGCTCGCTGTCCGTACCTCCTTGCCCTCCTGTGCCGGGGCACTGGCTGGGGGC
>NW_005054574.1:604593-619277 GCF_000277835.1 Geospiza fortis
TGGCTCATGGCACTGGCCTCGTGATGGTTCTCCTTGTTTTCAGCCTCTCCAGTCGTCGGGGCAGGGCGTGGGCGAGGGGGCCCTCTGAGAGGGGCAGAAAGAGGTGGTAAGAATGAAATCAAGAAAGGTTAAACTACAGTAATTTTAGCCCAGCAAAACCTCCCAAAACCAAGTATCATCCTCAATGGTTTTGAGTTCTAGCAAACCATCCCTTCAGGGTTTGGCTGGCATATAGTTGGAAAGGAAAGACAAGGAAAGTGGGCGTCTCTTCACTGTTGAAGCTACGTCACCATATTCTGCTGTCTATGCTGCAATGAAGATGCAGCTAGCCCCTTTGAATTACTAGCTAGCAGAAGAAACAAGCCAGCAGTGGCCACACAGGCTGAATGCGCCGAGTTAGCTTTGGCATGGCTAAATACCAGCCTAGTCCTATTCCTAATTAATGGTGGAGTCCTTGCAATCCTCCTCACTTCTACCTGAAAACCATTCCTGGATCTTGGCTCTTTGCCTCATGTTGCCCCTCTTAACCAATTAGGAAAAGCACCTATCACAGGTGAGCTGGACCTGATTAACACTAAGCTATCAAGTCCATGTTCTTGATGTATACAAGAGCATTTCACCTGATTTCTAGTATAAACAATGTTTATAAACTGTCAAAACACAGCCAAAATCCAGTTCCCATTAGCTAATCCACAGCCACCTAGTCCCAAAAGCCAATTTAGCTTTTCCAAAGGAACATAGCAAAAGTGCCAGTGTCACTGGATTGAGTGCCTCTAAACAAAAGCAGTATCTGTGAACTCAAACAGAAGCGTTGTGATAGGCTGTATCATTCCTCTCATAGGAAAATTGCATCAGAAAATAACAAGTTTCCCTTAGTCATGGACAAGTTACTCAGCCTGTGATTCAACCCCATGACATGCAAAAGCCTTGCTGGACTTGCTATGGCGATATCTCTGACTGCCCAAAACTAATGAAGACTTTCAGGAATTAAATTTATTCAGCTTGGATGCTAACAAGCAGCAAGCATCAGTAGTATCCCATTTCCCACAGTAAAAGGGCCAAAATGAACATGAATATGCATAAGCAGAAAAGCCCAAACTAGAGGTGGAAGGCTTGTGGTTTTAGACCCAGATTCCAAAAGGACAGATCCATTGTGCATTGAACAGGCAAGTCATTACAATTAAGAACAATCTTTTTATCCCTATCAAATTCAGCTTGTTGCTGCTCTTGCACTGTTTTTCACCTCTACTTTTTGTTTTTGAACAGACATGCAGATGGAAAAATGGCAATTACATCATTTTTATAGTTCATCTCTAAATTCTGTATTGGAATTTGACTTCATAAGCTACTTGATAAACAAGGACAATATGATGAGGGGCAACTGATTGAATGGCAGACAAACCAGCCCCTTGAGGACCTTTAAAGGCCATTTGTCCAACCCCCTTCAACTAGATCAGGTTGCTCAGAGCACTCTCCAACCTGACCTTGTAAGGGGCATCTATCACATCTCTGGGCAATGTTTTCAGTAGAACCCTATTTCAGTGTTCTACCACACTCATAGTAAAAAAAAAGTCTTCCTTCCATTTATACTAAATCTCTTAGTTGAAAACCATTACCCTCATGCTAACACAACAGGCCGTCTTAAGAAGTTAATCTCCATCTTTCTTATAAGCCCCATTCAAGTACTGGGCAGTCAGCTCCCTCAGCCTGCTGGCAATGCTGCTCCTGCTGCACCCCAGGACATGGGTGGCTTTCTGGGCTGCAACTTCACATTTACCAGCTTACACACACAAGTCTGCACCCACCAGCACCCCCAGCAAGGTGCCAGATAAAGTATAAGTTATTACTTATCCAGAAAAGTATGAGTGTTCATCTGGGAGGACATGGACACTGCAGCTCACTTCAATATGCTGCTCAGTTGTGAGAAGTAATGGGATGCAAAGAATTCTTTGCCCTTTCTAGGCCATTATGATTCTGAACATACAAGCACATGAAACAAATTTCTCCAAGTAATTAAAATGCTTCTCACTGTGTCTACCATTTGCGTAAGTGCTCCCCCACTTGGAAGCCTGTACAGAGCACAAAAGCATCTGAGTGACCGAGCAGAGGAACCGTACACACCTGCGATAGCGGGGACGGTAGGTAGGATTCCTGTGCACTTGCTGAAGTTGTCCTCCTTCTGTGACCCCATCCTTGATTTCTCCCTCACCACCCTGCTACCAAAAGAAAACAAGCACTGTATTTGACAGGCAGTATATTAACCATAACACTGAATGCAAGCTCAAAACAAATATATCAGTACAGAAATCCCAGCATATTGGGTAAAAAATAAGCAGCAGATACTCAAAAGGCTTAAATTTGGGCAAACTTAAGATGAGGACAAAACAAGAGCCATCAATGCTGCTCCCACTCCTCAGACTAAGAAGCTGTTCTTAGAAACATTCTCTCTGAACATATTAACTGCATTTCACTACATGAAATGCACCATAAGGGGTACTTGTTATGGCAAGGCAGCTACTGGTCAGGACAATTCTTTATTTGAAAAGCTAACAAAGACATCACACAGAAATTTGCCACAGACCACTTCACATTCTACACAAAGCCCCATTCCACAGGGAACCCCTCCAACAACAACATCAAGAAGTTTTAAGATAGAGTGTTTGATGTGATGTAATACAGTTTATCTTTCTACACAGTCCTTTCAATCTTTCAGAGATGCAGTGGTTATCTTTCCCCTTTAGTTGTTAATCGATAAAGCTGCACATTGGTTTGGGTGTTTTTTCTGGTTTGATTTTTGTTTGTGTTTTAAATACCAGCCATCAGTAATGTCTGTTTTAGAAGATGTTACATGAGTTAGAGTTTCTCGTGTATTATTCTTCCCTTCAAAAGAAGGAATTTAACAAAATACCTAGAAACAGAAGTGCATCTTCGGCATCTGATCCAGCAGGAAGCAAAAGCTGTGGCGTCCTAACAGCCCTTAGTGGTCTACCCTAAGTTTGACAGTTATTCTTCCCATTTTGCACAGCCATTTTAACCACCATGACCATACACAATTAAAAACCCTGCAATCATCTGTGATGTTCTCTCACATACAAAAACAATCAGGATAACTAAATATCCAAAGGAACTAGGATAGATAGTAGGAGCAGTTAGTATCTGACAGCAGTCGAGGTATAATTGAGAGACTCAGAACTCAAAAAAATAACACTTCTCGGTTTACAACAGCTTTATACTGCTTATCCACTTTGCAATAGCAAACTGTTCTGGTTTTGTCAAGATGCCTTGTACACCATAACTTGAAAGTTTATTAGACCTATGTTGCATGACCAGAAGTGCCTCAGACAGTCAAATGAGAAACAGCCCTGCCAGTACCGTGTGTGGCAGCAGCAATGCAGGGAAATGGGACTCACGCTCCGAGGTGGGCCCCGGCGCCGGCCAAAGTAGCCCCGTCGATAGCGGCGCCGGTCTGCAGCATAGCGGCTGCCTTCCACAGGGACTCCATCTGGACCAGTGACATTAGCTGCTTCTGCACCCTGTAAGGGCAAAGGAAAGGTAGCCAGGGTGGTGTGAGAAAAGAACAACCAGCTACAGGGAGAAGATGAAACAGGTAAGAGGCTTTTTTGCATAAGGAATCACTGTAACTTGGAACTTTCTCCTGCACAAGGCAAAAGGAGGTTTGTTATTCTCAACCCCTTAACCAAGAGAGTTATCATGAGTTAAGAGAATGAAATCCTATCCAACGGCCTGAGTTCAGAGGAGGAAGCAAGAAGGAACTGACAGTCAAAAATAAACCTCAAAAAATGTTCAGGAAAGTAGAAGCATAAGGAAATTGAAAGTTCTTACAGTTAGTAAGCTACCAGACTCTAAGACAAATGGTTCAGGGCAATATAGGCCTCAGTTCATAATTACTGGGCAGGCTGTAGGCTTCCCATGTTCTCTCAAGGAACAACTGCAGAGTCCAGAAGCACTAGGATGCAGTTTCCTAGTAGTTTTGATACATATCTAGAAATATGCCTTAATGACACCTTTAAAAAACAGATTTCCCCCAGAAAAGCTATATGAATGCCACCAACCCAGTGGTTAACACATCAGACAGAGACATCAAAGACACAGCTGAAGTTGTGTGATGTTATCACTGTTGGACCACACCCTGAGGCTCCATGATCTCTCACCTTCTCTCCCTCAACCACATCAAATTCCACAGTCTCTCCATCACCAACGCTGCGCAGGTACTTCCGTGGATTGTTTTTCTTTATCGCCGTCTTAAAAAGAAAATGCATAAAAATATATTATTTTAAGTTACTTAAGTTACACATTCTTAGCCCCACAGATGAGGGAAGGGCAGTATTTCTCTGCTACAATTCCAACTCTACACACCAGAGCAGTCACTACACTAAGGTATTTCAAATAGACTGATGTCTCTTATTTCACAGGCCCACCAATACTCAGTTCAAGGTCTCCTCTCGCTATTTATGAGTTCATAAATCAGCTGCTGCTCCAAGATCTGCTCTGTCCAGCACACTGGATATAGAAATTACTGCAAATCTCTGCATGAACAGAGTTCATACTCAGTGCCTGATTTCCTCCAAGCTATACCAAGGCAGCACTAGCAGCAAGTGTGATCCCTGCCTTCAGTCATTAGGAGAGCTGTAGACCATCTAAAGAGAACTCAAGACCCAGAGCATTTCTGTAGAAGCATTAACTATATGGTATCATGGCAAGTCATAGCAACTAGAAAAGAATTACTGCAACTCTGGTGTAACAAATTAGCATTTTATCTAAGCACTGTAAATGAGACCCCAAATATTAGGTGAGTCTGTGATAACACAAAATAGTACCAGAACAGACAGATGGAATCTTAGCCATCTCCTGGACAGAAACTCCAAAGTAGTACAATAATAGCTATTAATAATAATACTATTATTGTTACATAAAAATAACAACGTGGGTTTGGATCAAAGCCAGTTGTACACCTCTTCAGACTCACAGGAAACACACAAAACTCCTGGAGCAATTTTCAGTCTACAAATACCTTGCTTGTACTCTGTGGAGTATTTCTAGGACTCCACAAAAGGCTTTTATCAAGACAAGCCTATGGTCTGTTCATCAGGCAAGGCTTTGCAAACTGGAAGATGCCAGGGAGAAAAGACCAAGACATGCACCGTACAAGCTAATCCAGTAGCTATTTTCTCACTGAAAGATTATTATCTTGCACTAGATTATTAAAGACCAATTCACATTCCTGACGTGGGAACCTTTAGTTAGCATGAAGGAAGGAGGTGCAGAGCCAGCAGAGAAACACATGGAAACACAGGGCATAAACCTGGCTTAAGAAATTGGATGTGGGGTAGAAACAGGAGAGCCAGTTGTCCTGTCTGTCTGCAGTTCAAGAAAAACTGCAGAATGACCATCAGTGGAGCTGTTACCTTTGCATAGCAACAATATTTAGTCAACAACAGCCCCAAAGTATTTCCAACTGAAGGAAAAATTTATTCAATTTAAAGCTCATCTTTACTACTCTAGGAAACCTACTTTCCTCGCTGCTCAATACAGTCTCCTCTGTGTTTCAGGCCACAGACCAGCATGTCCTTCTAGCCATACCTTTCCCTATATCCTGCAGCATCCCTGAACAGCCTAAGGAAAGATGCAAGAGTGTATTTACTATAATTGTCAAAGCAAAAATATTCCAAGAGGTTTGGGGTTTTTAAATACAGAAACAGAATGACCTGTTCAATCAATTCCTTTGGGAATTACTTCAGCAAGCAGAGACTCCACAATTATCTCAAACAACTTTGTTTGCTTTCTGCTGACTTTTTAGTGTAACTGTCTCACTTCTAAAAATCAGATCAAAGTGTTTGCTTTTCCATAAATTTTATATACTAGTACTAAAACCCTTAATCTGCAGCGAAGTTATTGATTTAGTACTATTTGTACTGAAACAAGTACTATTTGACTAAAACTTTTAAGACTTGTGCTTTGCATGTGATAGAGATGTCAATAAGCTGTAATTTAACCTCCTTCCCTTTCCCTGTAAGTGCAGAAGAAGAAAGGACTAACAAATTTCTTTTCAGCAGAGGGTATACATAAAATATATGAAGCTCCTCAAATACCATTCAAAAAGTATAATGAAAGATAAAAGCAACAGTATTCCACCGGTTCTGTTTCCAGCTTTATGGGCAGAAACTTCAAGAATCCAGATCTGCAACTGCCAGCAGAAGGTAGAGGCTGCAGTAGGCTGGAGCTTGTTTTATAAAGGCAATCAGGACAACTTTAAGTAAATCCTAGAAATCCAAGCAGCAACTGTAAAGCTTTACTACTTCAGCTGCTGATAAACATCACTGAAATAAGCCTCTAACAAGCCTAAGCTCTAAGCTTGATGAAAAGACTTTTACTCTGCGTATCTAGAGGGAAGAGAGCACTATTCTCCCTGTTACTGTTTACCAGCATGCTGCAGGCTCCAGCTTCTCTGATTCAGAAGACAGATGTTTCATATTAACAGACAACACTCAACAACAAAGCCTTTCCTTTCCCAGGGGGAACACTGATGAACAGGCAACCAGAAGAGCCTCCAGAGCTAGTTCAGGTTCTTGTTTGAAAGAGTTCTTTCCATATGCTCATACCACCACATCATCAGCACATCCAGCCTTGCCCCAGTAACAGCCAAAATTTGTTACACTGATTCCTGGTGCAGGTACTTCAGGCTGTGCATGATCAACATAATCCAGTGAAGTGAAGAGAAAGATTAACTCCTCCTCACAGCTCACTGATTTCAACTCTACCTAATTAAATGTAAGTGCTCTGGCTGCTAACACGTTTCCTGTTGTTAAATTGTGAGACACACTGCAGCCCATGAGGCAGATGGATCCCTTCTGCTCACAGCACCTGTAGCTGACTGACACAGTGCCCTAGGCAGCACCTTGCACCAACCAACCAGACAGGGATGCAAAGTGAAGAGCTGCCCTTCCCAAAAACACTGCCTGGGGCCCCTGCAAGACAAAGGGTTAACTCAAAGCAAGCCATGCATGCCCTAAAAAGAAAAGCATTTTAATCTGTACTAGTTATAAATAGAATCCAATAGCCAGACACCAAGCACTAACCCCCATTCCAATCATGAGATCGGCCATTCCATGCAGGGGAGGCAGGCAGAAGCTGTATCTATTCAACTAGGTCAGCCTTATTCTGAAGGGATTAGGAGTGTAATCCAGCCCCTCCCAGGCACGAGGGCACTATCAGCACAGAGGGAGCTTGAAGCAGGATGTTTGCACACAACATGGATTTGCCTCCCTCCTCAGACAGCCTCATCAGGAGCTCTGGCCAGAATGTCCCAGGCTCTGGGAGCGAGCACATCCATGTACAGGATGAGGAACATCTGACTGCTGCCAAGCCAGAGCAGCACTAGAAGCCTCTACTCTGCCATGCTCAGCCTGCCAAGAGGGTTAATGTGATGCAGGCCTGCACATGATGTGGTATTTCTGAAACAAAGCCAGTTTTGCTCACACCAAAAGGACTTCAGCCACAGGAGATGGGAACTCACCAGTTTACATTTAGGGGAATAATCTCCTCTACAGGTGAAAGAGACAAAACAGCACAGATAACACTACTTTTCTGTTTGGGTCTCAGCTGGCAGCCCTCCCAAGCAGAATAACACTGATCCATGTCATCTGTCATCAGCACAACAGCCATTTTCCAGGATATTGTCTCACAAGTATCAAGGAAACCTCGTTTGTCTTTACGGCAGTGCTGACTATCCAGAACACGTTTCTCTTCCAGAACTGTTCCCACCCTCCTCTGGACACAATCCCACCAGACCACAGATGTGTCAGCATGCCCACAGCACAGGCTGCTAAGGAAGGAAAATGACCATCAAAAATTCATATATGCACTGACAGGTCTTGCTCTCAAACCCACCAGCTGAACCAAGAACATGTACTGCGCATACTTCCCAACATCATTTTCTTTCATAACAGGAACTAGATTTATCCCCTGCCAGCTCCAGCCAGGTTCAGCTAATGGGTGTACACCCTATGACCCAGAGAAACAGTTACCACTGTTACCACAGTTACCACTATTTAGTCATCAAGACACAAGAACTAAACTGACTCTCAGTGTTGACTCACCAGCTAAGGATATATGCACATATCCTCATTCTCAGTGACCAGCTCTGGGAACAAACTTCCTGGTTACATTTGATAGAAATACTGTCACACCACAGAGAAAGCTCATGCTTTCAAAGATCACATGAGCCTGCAGACATTTTATACGGGACAAACTCTAGAGGCAAGATTGCACTTTCTGGTGAATGATGCAAAACCAGATCTAAGCCAACTAATCATTTGACATCAGCATGGAGACAGCATCCTCTGTCTTGCCATTATTTGCCTGCAACCTGAGAGTCACAGTATAAACTTAGAACAGCCTCCTGACAGCTCAAGGAAAGTTAACCAATAATGAGCCGCTGGGCAAGCTCACTCTGCTTGGGCATACTTGGCACACAGACTTCCTCCTCTTCTGCCTAAGAGCAGCTGCCTTGTGCAGAAACAGCTGATTGCAACCCAGGCTGGTCAAGAGCCAGACTAGATCACTTTCTCTCCAATACCAGGGAGGGCAGACAGAACAGACCTGCAAGTGAAGAGGGTAGGAAGAAACAAAATGCACAAGGAGCATAAGGAAACAGGGGAAGGACAGACAACAGCAGCAAGGTATTCACAAAGGAATCATCTCACCAAGGGGAGACAGCCAAACAAAAACCACACCAAAAAACACCTTTAGTGTTCAAATTAGAGCAGACAAAAAGGGTTAAGAAGGGTTGAAATACCTAGCCCTTCATAGAGAAAGAAAACAACCTAACATTTCTACCTGAAAATTTCAACATACACATCCACTCAAGTTATCTGCAGAAAATATTCTAAGCAGAAGCCAGGACAAGGTTGTGTAGCTGTTGCAGGAAGCTGAATTAGAAATCTACCATAGCACACATGTCTAAGCACAACTCCTGCTGTCTTACCTGATGAACAAACACATCTTCTTTGGTATCATTTCTGTGAAAAGAAAGTGAGAAGTTGTAAGAGTTTAGACTGAAGAGACTTTAATAGAAATTCCTGGCTTTTCAAGTGAAACCCTCCTTCTCCCAGCCTGTAGCACATGCCCTGAATTCCATGCATTCTGTCTAAGCCTATGCTACCAAAACCCTGCTCTGGACTTCTATGGTCATTTGCTTGAGAACAGAAAGGGTTCCCAGGCCTTCAAAAGGGTGAGAGGACGGGGGAGGTTCTCTGTAATCTTCTGGCAAATATTCTGTGTTTTCTTTTATGCAGGGCAGAGCTGATGACTGGACTGCTTGTTTTTCACTACTCTAACTCCCCAAAAACACTTCCAGAGGGACTGCAACCTGAGCTGTTACCCCAGAGGTCAAACAAGACTGTCAACAGGACTGGCCACAGCTGTTAACAGAGATCTCCTTTCAGTGAAATTCAAAGCAAAGAGGCACAAGAGGTGTTAGGAGAGTCCACAGGAGGAGGACCCAGATATGAACGTGAGGTTTTCTGGATTAGGCCAGACACTTCAGGCTTCCACATACAAAACACAGAGATAAGTCTGAGACCTTGAATCTGTGTTCCCATACAATAAAAAAGAGCCTAAACTCTGCCATCTGTTCACTCAATTCCTCCTCAACAAACACAACAGGTGGGTCGAAGAGTTTGTGAAGATAATGCATAATCCCAAATTTGTTGTCCTGAATTAAAGCAATAGTAGACTTCACATTAGGAAGAAAGCTAACAAGTTATTACACCACAACCAGGTGAAGGCTCTTAGATCAACTACTATTACAGATTTTAAGAGGACTTCCTAATTAAAACTCTTCTTCTAAGCTTATGTAACACTGGATAATGACCTCCAGAGACTGAGATTAATACCACACCACAACTGGCTTCAGATCCATGAACATGGGGTCTTCTACCCCTTTCTGCACTGTCCAACTCACCCAAATCTGCCTGATGTGTAACAGCTCAAGGACTTGCAGAGTGAAATAACTTGTCAGGTATGTTTTTTGGAAGACAAGTGTTCAGCATGCAGCAGTTTCATTCCTCAAAAAAGCACACAAAACATTTAAGCCTCTCAACCACAAAGATATTTCAGCCTTAAAAGCCAGAGTTTCCTCCAGTAAATTGGAAGCATGGGTCTTCTGCACCTGAGGTTACAGATGACCAATCTCACCTACAGCTGTTAGGATTCTCAATGCTATTCAGAGGTTTGTTTGTGCCCAGAGAAGAGGAAAAAAACCCAAAAGATACAAAGAGAAAATTTCTATGAAACCCAGGCCTGGGATATTTTAGGCCTGAGATACTATCAGAGAATCTCAATGAGTATCCGCTGGAGGTATTCTGACCAAGCAGTTAACACTTGAAGTTTAGCCAAAAGTATTTCCCCTCATCTTCCTACCTTTCTCAGGCCTTTGAAAAAAGCCAGGCAGTCACTAAAGAGTATGTAGCTCATTAAGTGTGTAGTAGAAGTAAACATGAGAAACAGGTAACAGACCAAATTTGTAGAGTTTGACCCTTTCTGTTTTCTCCCCATACACATAACCTTTGACTGGGGGCTGAGGTCCTTAAGAAAGTTTGCTGAGTGCCTGGCCTAAGCTGACTGTCAACTGCATGAGCTTGTAGTCAGGTCCTGAGGTCTCTGTTGCAATCAGTAACACGTGGCCTATCTTGTGTACTAGGAGTCTTAGTACAGCATAAATACAACTATCAGAATTTAAACATACCTGTTGATAAAGCCATATCCATTTCTGACATTGAACCACTTGACTGTGCCAAGAACTTTGGTGGCTAGAAAGAAAGTTAAAGAAGTTAATCTAAAAATATAAGGAAGTACAATAACATTACATAAATACTTTTATAATTGCATATGAAGTTGCAACCAGACTTGTTCTGTTCCCTTAACACTCAAAGTGTGCCTTCATCTCCCAGTTCAGCTCATTCTAATGCAGTAACAAGACACAGTGCTTAACACACTATTCTTCAGTCAAGGGTTTACCACACACCACAAAACCTAGCCCTATTTTCAGAATAGAACATCTATCCCTTTTTTTATTCTCTATCCCAGGAATGGGCAGCAAAGCTGAAAATCCCACTGCAGTTCACCAGTTCTCTTCAGGTTAGTAGCTAGACATGAAATACATCTGAAGGAAACTGTCTACAATTCCTCTCTTTTACTTACAGTTACCCTTCTTTCTTCCTTGGAAACCAGAACTGCCCAAAGAAGCAGTATCAAGTACTGTGCAACCCTCTCAAGTGGAAAGGCAGCACATCATCCTTATTCTGGAAAAGCTCCTCCTTGCATTGTCAGCATCACACTAACCAAGTAAGACCCCACAAGACTTTTTTTTTTTTAAGTACTCCTACTGCCAAGGCATCACAATCACAGATCATCTTAAGTTTTAGCTTTCATATTTTTCAGATTCTGTACAGTCTTAGTAACTCTGAACTTCATATAAAGTGTTAGCAAGTTCTCTTCACAGCTGAATTAGACAAAACAATCCTTTCCCAGCCTGAGAACCAAGCTTCAGGTTACAGCTTCAGGCCCAAAAAGCACAAACAACAGCGAATTTACGAGAGCAACGTGAGAGGATGGAACTTCATAACCTGAAGCTGTAATTGGACAATTAATCCCAATATGTAAATAGACCAAAACTTAAAGTGTGAAAACTTGTGACCAGTCATACATCTTGGGTAGAGCCACAGCAGGATTCTGGTACTGCCCAAGGTGCATCCCTTGAAGGCCTTTTAATAAACAACTGCTTTATTCCTTTAACACTGTTTAGCCTCTGCTCCGGGTTAGCCTCTCTAGGCATCAACTGTTTAGTTACAAAGTGACCAACTTCATGTTCTGTGACTTGCAGTATCAGGCAAGCTCCGGTCTCAACAGTAAAATAGCATTTACTTAGAAGCCACACTGCAGCGTCTTATAGGACCTGGCATAACCTGTTTCTCCAACTTGTAGGAATGTGTAGGAGGAACTCGACAGTGATGGAGGCAGTTCAGCCTCTCCTTACCTCACAGCAAATGGATGGACACCACCAACTTGCACTTTTCAAACCCCTAGTTAAAGGAGAGTTCTAGCCTCTATAATTTAAGAGCTGTTACTTGTTAACACAGCTCAATTACAGCTACTTAAGCAACCCGTGTACTTACTTGAAAAGGGTCTAGTCACCTACAGACAATTGCTTGCTAAAAACCTCACATACATGTTTTGGGGGTGGCAGGAACTCAAGAGGAAATAAAGGAAACCAGACTAGAGAGTCTCCAGTTTAGAAGTCCACACCACTCTGCTAGAGGCAAGAACACACTGTAAATTGTTACCTTCATCTACTCTGCACCTGTATTCTTTTCTAAATATTCACAAGGAGATGACTGAGCCAGCCAGACCTTTGGGCTCATGGCCCCTCAAGTAAGAACGTCTGACAACAGCAGTGCATTGTAGCACTGCTGCTGTTGTTACTGTCAATAACAGGCCCTTTCCCATTGCCCTTTTAGACGTGAAGGTTTTTGTCTTCTTCAATATACTTTTTAGTAGAAAATGTTCTTATTCAGAAGCAGTGAAGTCTTAACACGACTGAGATATCACCTAGCAAAAAAGACTCTGCCTAGTACAACATGCGTTCCCAAGAATTCTTGTTTACTGGAACAGAAAAACATTCCTTCAGTGCCAAACACTGGTTCAGTAAACAGTGTTCAGCACCAGTATTTATAGCTGTGATTTTAGGTTTAGTTTCATAGGGACATCACCACATATAGACACCTCCTGCTACCACAATGGCATTGGCTACAAGAGCTCCCTGCACTCACACAAATCAACAGGAGGGGACAGGGGAACACAGAAATAGTGCCAACAGTGCCTGCAGGTTTCAGCCTGCTTTGAGAAACAATGCCAGTACCACTGCTTCCCTCAACCTCATCCCTTCCCTTCTCTGCAAAACAGCTTTGGAATCTGTTAGCCTACTTGAACCAGATTAGGAAGAAGCCTAGGAAGCATGACAAAAACCCTCAGAGGAGTCAAGAGGCTGGGGAAGGAGAGGCTGTCAAAACTCACTCTGTGGCCAGTTGGCTGCTGCTAAGTGGAGGAGTACACACACAGTTTAAAAACGACATTGTTCCATGGGGGAAGACTCCAATATATTCTCCCTAAAACAGTGTGCTAGCAAAATTAGACATTTACAGTCTCCCCTAAGTATCACTGTGGGCCAAAAAAACTTCAGACAAAAGCATGACACTGAACACCCATGGCACAGTCACTGGTAAGCCTGAGCAGGCAAGTCTGGCAAGGAGGAGGACAAGCCCAGAGGAAAACACAGTAACCAGCTAAACTGATGAGTCACAGAAGGCAGTTGATGTGCTGACGTACATCCCACCAGCAAGAGGAAGCCCACATACTTCTACAAGATGCTGTCCTCTGACACTATCAGAGGAAACAATCACCAGCCACTCCTACCCATGACAAAATAGCCCTTTAACAAGGAGAGCCAAAGCTTCCTGTGACCAGGCAAAAAGAGAAAGTTGAGTAACCTCTACCCATATTCCTACAAGCCAGACATTTGGATGCCTCAAGCAAGCATAAGATTTTTCTTCTAATGGGATCTTTGTAAAAGATTAAGGGAACATAACTGCACAGGTGACCATTAACAGGGACATTTGAGGTGGACTTTAATGTAAGTCCATTTTCAATTAGCATTCACAGTGATCCTTTTCCTCATAATTCCTAATAAAAAGCTTGCCTAGCAATAAGGCCATTTTACAAAACCATCACCACGGTGGTTTTCATTTTCCTGCTAGTTCAGGAAAGGCACTTCTACCTTCACTTCCCCCCACCCCTTCTCTCCAAGCAATAGGAATAGGTGAACAAGGTAAAAGCATTACCAGGAATGAAATAAGCCACATTAAGGCAAGAAGCAGCCAGATATTACAGCAAGTATGGATGTGCTGATTCCTGTGTACTAATTACTGACAAATGAGGTAACGGGGAAAAAAAAATGAATCACACAAGCTGCGCCTCCAAGCTCTGCTTTGCTAGAATTCTTTCTAACTCCACTCCAGAGAAATCCCTGGATTTTCTTTCTTGCAGCAAGACCTCAGTTCTCCCCTTCATAAGAGAAGGTCCTGTGTATCCTTAAGGAAATCTGGGACTCTACACTGTAAGTCAGCTTCAACTTTGCCTTTGCCAAACGCTCAGAAGTTACACAGTTAGAAACAGTACACCTCTATCGGCAGCAGCCTGCAGATTTGAAGTCCTGTCCTTTTCAACAGGTTGATCCTATTTAACCGCAATGAAAACGAGTCACACTTGCTATGCACCGGGCTTGAGCAGAGAGACGGCAACATGACATTTCGTTTGCCTTCTTACTGATAGTAAAGTAGAAACCAAACCCCGCCCCTCCAAAAAAACCCTCAAAACAAACAAACCCTACTAAACCGGGAAGCCTTATTAAAGCAAGATTCTTTATGGATACAAAAGTTGTTCCAGGACCTTAACATTAAGGAGAGGCACACAGGGTTTCGAGCAGCCCTTCCCGGGGGAGACGTCGCCGGCAGGTGCCGAGAAGGGGCTGAGCCGGCTGTGCCGCGCTCGCTGTCCCGCACGCTCCGGGCCGATGAGGCACACACGGGCTCCCGCCCAGCTCCCGAGCG
>NW_005054574.1:620381-625756 GCF_000277835.1 Geospiza fortis
AGGGTGGGGGGGGGGGGCAGCCGGCGGGTTTGGGGTGCGGGTGCTCCGGGCGAGGTAGGAGCGCGCTGCCGAGGGCCCGCGGGGTGTCGCCGAGGGGCCGCCGGGTTCGCTGGGGGGCCGCGGGGTGTGTGCATTGGCGCGGTCACCCCTATTTCTTCCCACTTTTCTCTCGTCGGCACTTTCATTCCCGCGGGTGTCCTCCAGTTCCCACCCTCCCAGGGCATTTCGTTTTCACCGCTGCTGTCCCGCTGCTGCCTCATTTCGCTACCACTGCCCGTATCTCTCTCTCGGCTTCTTGCCTGTGTCTTCTGCCTTCTCCCTGTCCTTCTCCCAGTTTTTGTACAGCCTCCACGAGTGTAGCTTTGGTGATGTTTCTACTCTCTTTTGCAGTTTGCACTCACCAGCACCCCATCTTTATTCCACATTCTCCCCATTTAGTCCATCATTTTCTCCCAGATGGATGCCTGAACTGGAGCATCGGGGACATGGCCTTCTCCATTTCCTCCACAGGCAAGGAAATAACATGTTTCTGTACACACAAAGTTTTTCCTTACTCCTCTGTATACCTGAACACTCAAAGGCAAAGTCCTGTTTGGTTTTTTTCTTTATCTGCCTTCCTGATCTCCACTTCTCCACAATTCCTTGACGGTTCTTGCAGCTAAAGAGAAGGTCTTTGGAGAGCATCCTTTGCTGAACATGCCTGAGACAGCAAAGCCAGCTGCTATTACAGTTCTCACTGCATCCCTCTGTACGTATAAGAGACAAAAAATATTTTTTTATCCCAATGCTGTGTTCATTACATTCCTTTAAGAATATGTCACTCTGTTTCCTTTTTCATTTTTCAGGATGAAAATTTCTAAGAAGGTGCTCATTGGAATCATTTTCAAGAGGATAGTTTAATTATGTTATGGAAAATGTGTAATCAAGACATTGATGTGCATTTGATACATCAAATTTATTTTCAGTGAAGTTGTTAGTTGATTTTTTTTTCCTCAAGTTAATTTTAGAGTTTACTGAAAAACCCATTCAACAAAAAAAACCTACACTATACAAGCTGTGAAATATATTGTGACAGAAAATTGGCAATGTTTTCCCCTGGGTTTTTTATTTTAATATGGAAAAAATTATAGAGTAATCTTATTTTTCCTTTTCTAGCTTCCAATTTATAATACATTTCCTCTGCTTCAGTACACAAAGTCGTTTCAAGAATTATATTGGAAGAAATCAATCCACCAACTTAAGTAACAAAAACTTTTGCATGGGCTAAGTAATTTCTGCCTCTCTACATTCTCTGAATATTTCCCATCAACTTATTGTAAATTACTGTTTTATAGAACTTAGAGAGCAATACAGAATCACAGATTGGTTGAGATTGGCTTGTCCTTCATGTGTCTGGAAATCCAGGATTAGTTGCTCCATACCTTTCCCATGCATCTAGGTGAGGCTGACTTCCTCTCTAAGTAAACTGGGAGCTCAGACCCCTTAAGTGTAGGGATAATTACATATTTCTTAATTAGATGATCACAATGAGATGGTTTGCCTCCTCACTTGGTGTGCAATTATTCAACACATCATGTAGCCCTCAGGCTGGATGCAGAATTATTCATTCCCTTCTTTCTCCAGAATCCTGTGGGGATTAAACCAACCCCTGTGAATTTGGAATGCTGAGAACTGGCAAAAGCATCCCATAAGATTTCTGGATCCTGTAGGTACAGTTTATTTGGTGATTTATGGATATGAATAACTTTTTCTATTTATAAAGTGTCTCTTCAGGGACCTCAGGCTCAGCTGAGAAATCTGAGGGGAAAAACAGGATTATGAAGGTTTTACGTGGTAGGGGATATGCAAGGTGCCTGCAGGTCTGGAGCAGGACACACTGATCCCATAAGGTAATGGAAAGACAGATTGAACTACCAGATTCTGCAAATACAAAATGTGCTGTTGATCAAAACATAAACATTTTGCAGATACAAATAAATTTCTGTAATTATATTTCTTGGGGAAAACAAACAAACAAACAAACAAAAACCCCCTTTCAATAAAGAAGAAAGGTTCCTGTGAAAAATGCATGTATTTTATGATTGGCTTTTCGCAAATATTAAAATGAATATTATATGTGTTGTGTTAGAAAGTAATGCTGTATTAATTCTCGTAAGTACTGTATAGTTTTAGGTTATAAAAAAATGGTTAAAATAGAAACTATGCTATGTAAGATGCTTTGTTTAAAAGAAAGGACTTGCAGCGAGATGGCAGCCGCAGGACACCTAAATCTTTCAGAAGAAAAGAATTTATTGCCCTCTTATCAGAAGAAACAACTCCTTTCAGCCTCTCTGGCACTGTTAAGATTAGAGGGAAGAAGTTGATGATGACCAGACAACAATCCTGTGTTTGAATAGAATTTATGCATCATGTATGAAGTGTATGAATATGCAACAGGCTCATATTCGTAAGGGGTTATTCCTTTGTTAAAGGGTGTCCTTTTTCCCGGGCTCGTGCTGCCAGGAAAAAGGTACCCAGACGTCCATAACTCTTTGTCTTTATTGTCTCATATTGTTCTAACTCAATTTGTCCAAATTATTATTACTCTGATTGTATTACTATTTTTATAACCATTTTTAATTATTATTAAACTTCTAAAAATTTTGAAAACAAGTGATTGGCGTTTTTCACAGTTCCATTTCAACAATTGCAAAAACTAACATTTTAGCACAGCGCTTCCAAATAATTTCATGTACCGAAATTTTTTCAAATAATATACAAATATTTGTATATATAATATATGTGTGATGTATATATAATATACTAATACAAAAACAATGCTGAATTCTTTTTCTTTTCCTTTACGGTATAGTGTGTAATACATATTACGTTTTATATTGTCAAGAGCTGCTTCTCAAAGAACATCTTTAATATTGGAATGGAGGCAGTTTTATAAAATCTACTGAACTGTTTAAAGGTTGAGGGTTTTTTTTTGAAGACTTTCATTAAGGGGGAAAACCCCAAACCTGACACTGACTTTATTGGGAAGTATTGTTAATTCTTTAATCTAAAAGGAATAAATTGGTTTCTAGATTAAGTATCTGCAGGGTCCAGCAGTCAAATGCAAAATGCTGCTCCACCAAGCTGAATGCTTCAGAGTAAGACATAAGGGGTAGGTAAAGGATAAGAAACATTTCCCATGAAAGCCATAGGAGGTGAAGTGGGACAAGGTAACCAAGTTACTGGCAGAGGAGCTGACAGTTACTGTCACTGTTCCTTGATTTCCACGGTGTTCTGCAAGCGCCTCCCAGCCCTCTCTGAGAAACACCAAGGTGAGCCTGGGAAATAAAACTCCCAGAGGACAATTTATGAGACAAGTCTGTGAAATGAGATCACACTAGTCGAGAATTTGAAGCGAAATAAATTAACAAAATACTTCAAAATTTGTCAAAGGATCCATTTGGATATGTTAAGTGGGTGTATATGGTGGTCTACATACATCTGCTCCATTGTGGGAAATGAAGAACAATTAATCCCAAAATAACCCAGAGCGTGGCATTGACCTGGGAATTCTTGGATTGAATTCACTCTACGACACAGAGGATGTGTTTTGAACTTGAGGTACCCAAGAATTACTGTTCATAAACAATTTTGGATCCTTCCTGATGGAAGGATTTGAAGGACTGCCACAAGGATTTGTGTGTTGCAAAACACAGGAAAAGCTTCTGAGTGAATCACTACTGAGTAGCTGGCTGGCTGTGATATATGAAAAAGCTGATTCCAGGCCAGAGCTGAAGGATATGAAATTGGAAAAGAAAGGTGATGATGATGATGATCCTGTTCCCTGCCAGCTGCTTTGTGTCCCTGCTCCTGCCAAGGTTCCTGGTGTCATCTGAGGGGTTAAGGTGACATAAGGCAAGTGCACAGGAGGTTGTTCTAGCAGAGTGCAAGATATTGCTGGAAGGACCTGATGAAGACAATTAGCTCTCCGGAGCGCTGAATTGTGTGGTGAGAATCACACTGGCTTGCTCCCGGACCTTTGTTTATTTACCATTTTAAAGAGACTGGATGCCAGCCAGCTGCTGGCTCTGTGAGGAGGCAAAGGAACAGGATGAATGTGTTTGCAAAGGGCTTTGCAACTGGTAATTTAGGGGATAGTCACAAACAAGTGCAGTACCTAAATTTCACCTCAGAAATCCCTTCCCCAGCCGCTCACGCTGACCACAAACCACATCTTTACCAACGACTCGAATAGCACAGAGACCACACACAAAGCTGCACTGAACGCGTGCCTGCACTGTAGAACAAAACCGGAGACTGGCAGAGCCCCCCTCACCTCCCTGCTTGGTCGGGGCAGACAAAGTGAGCTGCGAGCAGCCACCACAGATCTGCGGGAAGCCTTGGTGGGAGCTGGGCAGCTGCCCGTCAGAGCCCAGGCAGGGGCTCGGCGTGAGCAGCTCAGCCCAGAACCGCACACGCTGCCTTCGCCCCTCCAGCGCCTCTCTTGGAAATGGCCTTTCCCTTGAATTTCATGGTTCTTTCTGAAGCCATTGCCGGGCTGTGCAATCCTTTCCAAAGCGACGGTCTATGTGTCACTACGAGAGGCGCGACGGCGGGAAGGGGCAGGGCCAGCACGGACACTGGGGCCAGGTCGGCGTCAGGCAGCCGAGTGGACACCTTTATGAGGAGCGAGGGCCTTAGTTGTACCACACCAAAGATGGCGGCTCAGCCGGAAGCGGCTTCTGCCAGCACCCAAGGTAGCGACGAAGGATGCGGGTACGTGATGCCACACCAAAGATGGCGTCTCACTCAGCAGTTACTTCCGCCAGCACCAAAGATGACGGAATAACCCCGGTGATCACGTGGTGCCGCACTAAACACGGTGTCTCATCCGAAAGCGACTTCTGCCAGTATCCAATGTGGTGACACGAGCAGGAAGTCACGTGATACCACACCAAAGAGGGCGTCTGAACAGGAAGTGACTTCTGCCAGCACCTAAGGTAGCGGGCTACACCGGCAGTCACGTGACGTCACACCAAAGATGGCTGTCGACACTAGGCTTATTTGACCTTCCAAAGATGGCGGTGTTTTGCGCATGCGCTTTGGGTAGGGGAGGAAATCGCGTTTTAAAAGGAGCGCGCGCCTCTCAAAGATGTCAGTTCGATTGCCTGAACCCCACCCCTCGCTTCCAGCGCGGTTTTCCACGGCGTTTCCTGGTGTGAGGACACGGGCTGTGGCCCAGCGGCGTGCAGGGACACGGGCTGTGGGAACACGGGCTGTGGGGACACGGGCTGCGGGGACACGGGCTCTGTGGGGACACGGCTGCGGAACACGGGCTCTGTGGGGACACGGCTGTGGGAACGCGGGCTCTGTGGGGACACGGCTGCGGGGACACG
>NW_005054574.1:626543-630145 GCF_000277835.1 Geospiza fortis
GTGGAACCAGCCATAGCGCTGACAGCCGGGTGAGAGCAGGGGAATGAACATCAGCGGGCTGGAAACAAGCCACAGAAATGAGTTAAAGTGGGATGGACTTCTCCCAAGCATATTAAAGTAAAAATCCTTTTGGTTTTGCTTTAGGAATTCAACACTGGAATGACTCCCGAGGTGTTGGCATTTGTTTTAATGTAGTTTTGGTGAGGTGCTGCCTCCGTGCCTCTCTCACAGCTGCTGTTGGCTCAGCAGGTGCCCCTGGTGTCCCTGGGAGCTGCTGGTCTGTTCTCCCAGCCCAGTGGTACACTGGAGACAGCTCATGCTGTTCCCAAAGGAGGATTTCTGCCCGCAGGGACAGTTCTGGTGCCATTGGAGCCCTGGTGAGAAGGAAGGGTGGCAGTTACAGGTTTGGGATGCTCTTCCTGGGGCACGCACGTCCCTCCCTCCCAGGCAGGCTCTGGGCTTGGATTCTTTGGCTGGCACTTTCAAAGCACTGGAAGGGCCTTGGCTGTGCAGGGAACAGAACATTTAAGGGGAAAGCAAAGCTGGGGATGTTCTGGCTTCAGAAAGAGACTGCAGAAAGATTCTTTTGGAAGGGACAGTGAACTTTTCCAGCTGTGCCAAAACGAGCCAGTGGAATGTGAAGGTGTGGGACAGTCTGGAAGGTTCCTTGTGCCCAAAGGATCATGGCAAGAGCAACACTAAAAAAAGTTTGAAGTACATCTTGGAGTGCCTTTTGGTGGCCTGTTGAGCTCAGAAGAGATATTGAGTGTGAAATTGCAGGGAAGCTGCCCTTGCTGCAGTGGTTGAAGAGAGAAGCAGTGGCAGCTGTTTGCCCACCTTCCCCTCAGTCCCCTGGAGCTCCAGGTCACCACACCACCTTCGCTTTTCCAAGGGTTTTTTTTTGCTGAAGGGTTTCTAAATGAGGCCATGGGCTTTGCTGCAATTGGATTTTATTTCTGCTTGAGGAAGAGTCTCATTGTAGGGTCTGTGATTTACCAGTCCCCATGCCAGGTTCACTGCAGTAGAAGCAGGCCCATAAAGCCCAGAGCCTGGACTGGGGTGCTCCAGGCCCCTGCCAAGCACAGGGGTCGTTGCTTGGTGTTGACTCTCCAGTCCTGTTTGCTCAGGCCTTGTTCTGACCTGCTCAGCCATAAATGCCATTGCAGGAGGAGCAGAACATCCCACAGCTCCTGTGGATCACTTGTTGCACTGACTTTGTGCTGCATCCTAAGCTGTGGGGCCTGAATTGCCTCCAGGCAGCCAGGATTGTTCCCAAATGCCACCCTCTGACTCCATAGGGTTGTTCTCCTCCAAGCCCAGGGGCTGTTTTAGTGGTGCTGTGTGCTCCTCTTGCCTTTGCCTGCTGTGAGCAGCTTTGTGCTGCAGCTCAGTGAAGTCCAGTTCGGTGTTTATGGTGTGGGAATTTTGTGTGTGATACAAGTCCCTGTCAATTCCCTCTGGAATGGCTGCATCCCTCGATTGTGACTAACTCAGCTCTTCTCCTGCAGCAGTTCTCTGCTGCTCTCAGGAGAGGATGGAGCTGAGGATCCTGAGCCAAAATGATCCATCAAAGCCAGGACAGTGCTCACAGCCTGGATCTGTCCCTGCTTTCAGAGTTCCCATGACTGAGGAGCAGAAACAAAGAGAACAGGCTCTGTTTCTTTGCTCTCGCCACCTCAGTCCTCACAACTTCCCGTGTGCTCCATGTCTCTGAACAGCTGCCACCCCTTCTTTACAAATAAAGGGCAAAGGTGCAGAGGGGGCTCTGAGAAGTGCCAATCCTTGATTGTGTCTCCCTGTGCTCGCTGTAGTTCTCCTGCCTGGAGAGACCTCCATGGCCTGGGGTTTGTCTAAGAAAGTGATCTTATTAAATTTGTCAAAAACTTATGTTTGTAGACATCAGTACCTGATGGGAAACATCATTTTACTTTTGCCTTTTCCAAGTTTTTTCCAGGTGGTGCAGAGGATGAGCATCTGTGTGCTCAAACTGAGCCAGGAGTCTGTGACTTCCACAGGAGACTTAATTTTTTTCCTCTCTTTTAAGACAGGAAAAATTACCAGCAGTGATTGCCCCAGCAGTGCTGAAAGCTTTGGTGTTTGAGCAGCCAAACCCAGCAGCTTCTGATCCTGCTGGCCTGCCCCTGCTCCTGCCCACGCTGTGGGGTGGGTCAGAGGGACACATGGCTCCTCTTCTCCTCTCTGCTGGGTTTAACGCCCTAGGGCTCGTTGAGGCTGGGAATTGCATCCAGGGCATGTTGAGGCTCCTGGTGCTTGGGACTGTGGTGTTTGGTGTGCAGAAAGCATCCCAGGCTGACTTGGGTCTGGATGTGCATTCCCACAGTTTCTCGGAGTGGGAAAAGGCCAAGAGGGTGCTGGGAAGGGCTTTCTCCCAGGCCTGAGCATCCTCAAAACACCTCAGGGATGTTTTTTAAATGTTTTTTGCCTCTCATTTCCCAGCCCAGGGCTAAGCTGGAGAAAAGGTGGAGAGTGACAAGCAGAAGGCCCATGTTTGGATCCACCCTTGGATTCTAGTTCCTCCTGGTGGGTCTGTGCTTCCCAAAGTACAGAGAAAGGAGATGTTGGAGTTCCTGTTTGTTCACTTGCTGAGCTTGGAAGAGACTCTTGAGTGTGAAATTCCAGGGAAGCTGTGCTTGCTGTAGTGACTGGAGAGAGAAGCAGTGGCAGCTGTTTGCTGTGTGCTGGTTTCCCACCTTGGCTTCCATTCCCTGGCACTCCAGGTAATCCTATACCACCTTTGTTTTTCCAATGCTTTGCTGAAGGGTTTCTGAATGTGGCAGTGAGCTTTTCTGTACTCCCCATTGTGGTTATAGAGCACGACACAGCACAAAGTACCATGATGCCATCAGAAGGGTGCATGAGAGATTTATTATAGCAACATGTTGCTTTTATACTCTTGCAAGATATTTACATTTACTCAACACACACATTCACTGCCCATTGGTTATAAGAAAGAGAAAGTTCTTAGTAGGTGAACAAGGAGCCATGTCATTCTGTGAGCCAGCTAGAGTCCCTATCTTTTCACTTTGTCTCCTTCATCACATCTCCATGGTAACAACCTTGGTGTCTTCCTCAGAAGAGATATGGGGTTTTCCTTATCATCAGGAAGCTTTTGCTGGCTCACAGAAACAGCACAGAGTGTCTTTCCTACAATTCCCCCTTTTTGCATTTGACCCGCAAATACAACTGCTAAGTTCTTCTTCAGGGCCCTTGCAAAAATCCAAGCAGACAGAGGATCCATTCTTCATTCACTTACAGATAGCCAGCTTCTACCAACTCCACAACACACACCCTCACAATCCTAACATTCATGTACAAACAAGGCACATTGTCTCGGTTTGGAAAGACAGGAGTCTGCAAGACAGGAGTCGGCTAAGGAAGGCAGGAACCTCCCCTGAAATTGAGAATGTAAACCCTCCCCACCCCTCCGAATTGCTATAATTTTAAATTAAGGGGCTCTCAGGCAAAGATATGGGAGCAGGAAATAACAGTTCTTTAATAGGGAAGAAATAAAAAGAATAAAATAAACAATGCAGTCCACTGGAACAACACTGACAGAGTCAGAACCCAACCTGACACCCTGT
>NW_005054574.1:633707-635011 GCF_000277835.1 Geospiza fortis
GTCAACCCGTTGGGGGGGGGGGAGGGAGGGGGCAGACGGCTCAACTGGGAGTAGAGCAGAGGCAGACGACTAGAAGGGGGGCAGAGAAGGGGTGGATGGCTCAAGGGAAAGCAGAGGGGGAGCAGCCGACCGAGAGACAGGTAAGAATGGAGCAGCCGATCCGCAGGAGGGTGAGGGGGGAGCAAACGGCCCAGGGAGAGACACAGGGCCAATGGCCCAGCCTGTTTTTAACTTCGCTTTTTCTGTAACTTCATTTTTGCTAATTGCTGTGCAGGCACTAAACTTTGGTTTAGCACTCAGTGCAACTAAGTGCTGAGCAGGCAAAGTATACACAGGTTTAACATAGTCTTTTGGAGCTAAATACCGAGGAACAGTCCATTTGATTCTCACGATAGCAAACCCTGGGGGAAGCTCCGCAGCAGCTGCAGCAGCCTCCTCAGGGGGAGATTCATCAACAGGGTCAGCCTCATCTTCCTGCTGTTCCTCTACTTCAGTTTCTTGCTCTAATTCCTGCTCTTCCAGTTCCTCCCCTCTATCTTGTTCTGTTTTCCATTCCTTCAATGCCTCATATAACAGTGTCCAGGTAGTAGCCAAATCAACAACCGTCTTATCCCCCTTAGACATCACTTCCCATAGTCTCTTCCCAACCCTTTTCCACGCCCAGACACTGAAGGCAGTGTCGGCATCAGCTTCAAAGTCCTGTGTTTTACACCATATCAGTAAACTATGAAGAGCATAATCAGAAGTTTGAGCATTTTTTCTTTTCAGTAAAGTTTTCCATGTGGACAAAACAGTCTTTTTCTCGTTTGATAAATTTCCCATTATTTTTCCCAATCTCTCACCTTGAATCACACCTCTGAATTAGGTCCGAACCTCGACAGCATCTTTGCTGCCTTCACTCATTTTTAGGGTACCCTTCAATTTTTTCTCTTCTTTCTCCCCCGTTTTTACAGTGCAGTTGCAATCACATCGGGGTCACCAGATGTCGTTATAGAGCACGACACAGCACAAAGTACCATGACACCATCAGAAGGGTGCAGGACAGATGTATTATAGCAACATGCTCTTCGTCTTTAGCGTCTCTTCTCACCTACATGCTAGCAAAAAGAAGCCAAAGAAAGTTGTCCAAAACTCCTTCTATTGCAATATTAATGTAAAGGGAAAAAGCAGAAAAGTGCAAAGGAACTGTTTTCTTTCAGTTTGCAAGCTGCACACACAATGCCAGTGTTGTGCTGCTTCGTTCTTCGCCTTTCGGAAGAAACTGCTCTCTCCGCCTCCCGGATGCGAAGAAGCGGCTTCTTCGC